>NW_009728272.1:7320-11997 GCF_000703405.1 Apaloderma vittatum | reverse complement strand
AAAGATCGGCCGCGGAGCGCATGGGGCCGGGAGCCTCCGGAGGTGGGCGAGGGGGCGTTCCGTGGGCTCTCGCAGGTCTCTGCCGGTTGCGAAGGCAGCTCCGCCGAGCTGCCCCTCCTTCCTCCTGTCCGGTTACCTCCACACAATGGACGCAGTGTGCGCCTGCAGCTTCCTCTGCAAGAATTACAGTTGCATGGGCAGGCACTTTATCCCTTCTGATCTCTCCGCTCCCCCCCCTCCTCCCCCAGCCCTTCCCCTGAGGGTTTGTTTTCCGGCAGGCTGAGTTCAAAAAGGGCACGAGATGCTGCTGGCAAAGAGTCTGGCGCTAAACAAACCTTTTGAGTCAGAATCACGTGGATTAGACCCAACTTTCCGTTCACACACCAGGCTACCTGGGAGCTCCACTGAATTTCACGGTGGCCGAGCTGCTGGAGTAAGTGTGAAGGCGGGTGAGGTGGCACCTGAGGGCTGGCACAGAGGTCTGGAGCACAGCTTGCTGCTTGCTGGGGTAGGTGTGCGCTGCCCATGACTCTAGGGGCATATCCAGTGCCGACTGCCGGAGCTGCTCTCCATCAAGGAGAAGCTCTGGCTCTCCCAGACAGCAATCTGAGAGCCCGCTGCCTAGGAGACTGCCAAAGACACCTTGTCTTCAGCCAGAGGTGAAGCTTGATGCACAAAGTCCTTGGGCTACTCTGAAACAGCACAGCTAGATAGTGTGGTTATGTCCCTGAGGGAGAAGAAGCTTTTTGGCAGACGCTTCCTCTTCATCACTTGCTCCCAGCCTCCCTCCTATCCACTGTCTGTCCTGTCCACCTTTCTGTTCATCTCCCTCCTGAAGTGAACAAGTTTGGGAGCACACTCTGAGTAGCATCACGCTGCCTTTTTATGGTAAATATGCTGTGAGGGAGCTCTGTGGGAGGGGTGGCTTCTCAGAGCAGCAGCGAGTCCATGAAACTGGGCAGGATTTAAGTCGCCTTGGCTTATGGTGCCCGCGTTGGTGGGGGGAGCAGGAGGTGAAAGGCTGGGTTGAAGGGCTGGTTTCTCTCTTGGAAAGATCTCTGAGCAGCTTATTTCTTAACACTTACTGTCAGTCTGGGTGCCAAGGGCTCATGCTTACTGGAAATCCACTGGCTATAACTGAAGCCAAATAGTTCTTGTGCTCTGATGAGAGGGGCAGGCTCAGCACTAATGGTAGAAAAAGACACCAAACAACAACAAAAATAACAATAACCCCCCCAAACACTCTGCCAGCCCATCAGAGGGTACAGTGTTGAAGTCCAGCTTGCTTGGCTGCCAGCGCCTCGCTCTTTCCTCAGATCCGTGAGACCACACCATTTCTAGGGAGCCTGAACCCAGGCAGAGCACTGCTGTTGGTCTGAGAGAGCCCATCCTAAGTAAGCCTTGCTCAAAACATACCTTGCAGGGTGCTGGGGTAGGTGAGGACGTGTTCTTACAGCCCCTGCCAGCCTGAGAGCTGGGTGGCGGGATGTGGGAGAACAGACTCAGCATATGGCTGTGTCTTGGGAGGTTGGTAGTTGTGGGGGAAGTGGATATTTTCCCCAACTGTGTTTTCCTGCTGTCCTTCCACTGCTGGGAGGGAAGGAACCTGGCAGCATGAGGTCAGGGATGCGAATCTTTCTGGATGTGGCTGGAAGGGAGCAGTCCTGGTGAGGGATGAGATGGTCTTTCTGGCTCTGCCCCTTTGCAGCTTCCCTTCCTCAGCTCCCACACCGCAGTGTGGCCATCTATTTTCTTTGCTTCTGGATGAGCTCAGCCAATGCTTTGGGAGAGGTAGGGATAAATTGTGACTCGCTCCAAATAACCTGTAAACCGAGGCGTGTCCAGGGGGAGTATTTTAGTCCCTGACACTTGAGCCCTGCCTGGAATGGAAGGCCTGATTCACTCACGGTATCTCACTGGAGGCCAGCACCTTTCAGGAGAGCTCCAAATCTCTGTCCAAATGCGGAGACAAGGGCAGTGAAGCACGCCAAGCTCCGAGGATGGCATTGCTGGTGGTGGCAGCTTGCACCTCTGATCTCTGACAGCCCTCCTGGGGCTTGGAAAGGCAGCAGCTGGCAGGGGCTGTTGGCCGTGTAAGTCCTTGAGTTCCTCAAGTGTTGCTGACAGGTCTATTGCTTGAAGTGGTAGTCTGAGGGGAAGGGAAACCCAGGTCAAACAAGATTAAGGGGCTTTTTAATGCGTGTTTTGACTTGGAGGCATTTTGTTGCTGTTTTCTGTAAGGGTGTCCCTGCCATGCCCAGTTTAGCTGAGACTTGGCATCTCAGAGGAGAGACTCTCTTTTGGCTTCCCAGGAGGAACAATAACATGTCTGGCAATGTGTGCAGGAGCCCCGCTGTGAGATAGTGACCGCCTCCTGCCTCCAGATGCTTTTTCCAGAAAGCCACTTAGAGCTCCAGGCTCTTACTTGGGTGACTCCCTTCCCTGATTCATTAGCAGTGCGCAGTCACTCCTGTAATACCCCAAATCTGTCTGTGCTGAAGGCTGAGAGGGAGAGGCCCTATCTTTTAATAACCATGTGATACAGTTGGAAAAAACTTCTGGACACGCAGTTCTCTGGTGGCCTGTGTTAATGGAAGCACTCCGAGGGAGAGATGCAGCTGGGCCCTGAGGGAGAGGGTGCTGCAACTGCTTTTGCGTGAGGTGGGGGGCACCTGCTTGTGGTTTCTGATTTGCTTTTCCCCCAGCCTCACCCAAGCTCCCTTGAAGAAGGCAGGTCTCGCCAGTCCCAGGCATGTTGATGTGTCAATAACTGCCCAGGTTTGCTGTGGCTAGAGGGGTGCAATGGGGCTGGTGCCCAGCACACTGCACACTTTCTTCTCTGTTTGGAGTTTTAAAACATGTGGGAGGTGGGACAGACCAGGAAGATGGGCAAGTGTTACCTGCTTTGAAGGTCCTGTTGTTCCTGCACCCCAGAACAATGATGATGGAGCTTTAAATCAAAACTCCTGATTCCTCTCTGATTCTTTTGCCCAAACTTATCTGCGTGACTCTCTGCTCCTGGTCTGGCTTTTCTCCCGATAAGGTGATAATCCCTGTAGCCTCGTGGGAGAACAGCTCATCCATTCCAGCCTGCAGCTGTGGGGTGTGGGTGCCCAACTCCATGGGAGCTGGAGGAAAAGGGTACACTGGCAAGATCCCAGCAGGGCAGGGGAGGGTGACCTCCTCTGAGGAGGAGTGACACATGCGGGTGGCTCTGCTCTCTGCAGCACAAGCTGCGTCGTGGTCTCTGCCTGCCTTCTCTCTCCCTGTTGGGCATCTATCTGGACAGAGTTGTCTTGACTCCTCTCCCAGGGTATGCTCTGAGAGCTCAGGTTACTGGACATGATAGTTAATCCGCTCATCGCCTCACAAGTTAAACACTTGCTGCTGCTCTCATTTTTGGGAGGGGGCCAGGGAACTTGCATCCCTCCCCCCAGCTCCTCGTCCTGATGAAGAGTCACGTGTGCGGCGATGGAGCACGGTGGCTGTGGCTTTGCCAGCACTTCTGGGGACACGCGTACAGCCCTCCTTGTGTGGGTGGGAAATGTGCGACCGACAGCGCGGTGATCTGGGAGGAGGAACATAGAGCATGCAGATATCCTCCCGTGGGCAGCCTGGGTAACCTTGGGGACACTGAACTGTGGAGGAGAAGGACAGGACCTAGGGGTTGTGTGCTGCTGATCTGTCTCTTGGCTGTGCAGGGGCCTGTCCCCAGAGCTCTCTTATGCAGTAGCTCTTCACGTGACTGTTTGTCTTTTGGGTTTCAGGTGACAGCAAGCTCCAAAACCCTCAAGTACAGCTGAGATGTGTTATCTGCCCTTCAGGTGGAGAATCCCTGGTTAAAGGGTGGTCCTCACAGCCACCACCAGGCCCTGCCAGCTTCTCCAGCTGTTCCCAGGTACCCCTGTGACATTGGCAGCCTCCAAAGGTCAGTTATCTTGCCTGTTAAGTAGACAGTTTTCGTGTGCTCGCTCCCTTCCTGTCTTAGTGCTTCTGTACC
The DNA here is from genome assembly GCF_000703405.1 of Apaloderma vittatum. NCBI lineage: Eukaryota > Metazoa > Chordata > Aves > Trogoniformes > Trogonidae > Apaloderma > Apaloderma vittatum. The sequence continues at coordinate 7,997 of NW_009728272.1, read as the reverse complement.
CAAACTGGCAAACTGAGGATAATTATGTGGCAGAAGGTCTTAGCTCTGTGGGTTTCCTCTCTGTTGGGCATGTGCATATCTGGGACATGTGGGGAGGCTCTGGAGACAACACTGGCGCTTGTAAGCCCAGTTTTCTGGAGGAAAAGACCACTGTCTCTGCCTCAGCCCTCGGAACAAAGCGTGGTTCCATCTCCGTGGCTGTTTCAGTTAAACTTCCCTTGACTGGGCATGTCTGGATACTCCTCCCCCCCAGACACTGCTGTGGTCTGCTGCTTGTTTCTAATGTAGTGGGACCTGGGCTGAGGAGCTGGAACAAGCTCCCTGAGCCAGGGAAAATGGGAAGACTGTCTTCTGAAGGCTGGGAGCTTGTGCTGGCATTGTTCTGCCCTCGCAGCTTCTCTTCCCTCCACCCCTTACACCAAGTGTTTCTGTGGGGCCACTACTCCCAGTGGCCACCTCTCTCTCCTCTACCCCTCATTAGTGCAGGGCTTGGCATGCCAGCGGGAGGGAGCCTCAGCGTGTCTGCGCCTTGATCGGATTTGTCAAGGCTCCTTCCCTTTTCTTCCTGTTCATTGAGGGCTGAAACAAAGCGAACAGAAGAGAGGAATTCCAAAGAATAGGAGTGAGGGAAGAGAGGGACGCTAGAGTGACAGGATGCCCCTGCACACACGCACCCC
>NW_009728272.1:0-7292 GCF_000703405.1 Apaloderma vittatum | reverse complement strand
TGGGGTGCAAGCCCCTCCCCCATCCCTCTTCTCCCAGCCACACCACTGGCTGCCTTGCTCCCCGTGCCTGTGGGGCCATGGGGTGCTGCAGCCCAGATAGCTCCTGTCCTGACTTTTCATGTAGTTTCACTGGATGAGGCTGTCCCCGCTGCCAGCACCGAGGAACGGAGGATCAGGCTCGTGGCACGTTGGCCTTGAGGGAGACGGGCCATTATTTGAACTGCTTTGTTTGTCGTGGGCTGTGGTAGAAGGTTTCCCTCTTTACCTGTGCCAGGAAAGTTTCCTCTGCTGGGCAGCCCCAGACGAGCCCAGCGCGGAGCTGAACGCCCTTGCCTAGGTGCCAGGGCAGTGAGGCACCAGCCCCTCCCCAGCCCGGAGCCAGATAAGCACTTAAACAAGGCTCTTCTGTGCAGACAGGTCTGTGAAGCAGAGAAAACCGTGTTCTGGCACTCGTATTGTTTCCCAGGAGGCAGGGGGCTAGGGAGGGAGTCACGGCCGGCCAGGCGAGGCTGTCACGGGTAAAGCTTTGTCCTGTCTGATGGAGCCCTTCGCTCCCTCCTCTGCCATCCCCAGGCTGCCATGCAGGTTCCCCTTCATCCTGCCCTCAGCCCCGCTACGGATTGGGTCAGGAGAGGCAAGAGGGTGCCCAGCAGCTCCGGCATAAAGCGCTTGAGGTGAAATACATCCCTGCCAGGGACCTCCTGCTTGCATTTAAGTCACAGGGAACAGCCTTTAAGCCACAGCCTCTGTTTCCTTTCCTTCTTCCTCCTTGTTCTCCACCTTCTGGCAATCTCTGCACTCTGTGGTTTAATTAGAGAGCAAAGTAAAGTGCTTAGACTCCGAAATGTGCAGATTAGGGGGTTACTAATCCTCCTCTTCAACGGGTGCTCACATCCTGCCTAGTCTGTTATCGAGCTTCTGTCCCCAGCGTGGAAACTCAGCCAAACTCGAGACCTCTACCTCTGCTCTTGCCGCGCAGGGGAGGAAGGACAAGGGGTGACAGGAGGGCCATAGGGGAGAAGCAAAGCGAGCTTCGGGCTCCCAAAATTCTCAGGTGGGTTTGTAGCCAGCACTGTTTTTGCTTCTTGTGCCCTGGCTGGTTTTGGTGCTCCAGGAGCAATAAAGTTTTTGATGTTTTGGTGTGGTTTTTTTTTTCAGTGCTGTCTTCCTGTTCTAACAAAAAAACCCTAAAAATCCCACAACATTTTCTGTCAGAGGAAGCAACTGCTTCCCTGCGTGTGTGTGTGTACGTGTGTTTGGATGGTGGATGATTCAGTTAAGGCCTTGTGCCTTCCCAGTGTGTACACACCTCTCCCCAGGTTCCCAGCTGTCTCTCCTGCACTTTTATTCCCAGTGCACACCCAAGCGATCCGTGCTGCAGCATTGCTGAAAGCACAGGGCTCCTGGCTGGTGCCCGGCAGTGCTGCGTGAGGCCGGTCGTATCCTCATCTGTGAAGTCTGAGATCCCTTTATACGGGACATCTGCTGCCAGTGTGAAGGGGGAGTATTTGCTGTTCTAGATGGAGGCATCTGCAGAGAAGAGGGAGGAGGGAGGACGAGTGTGGTGGGAAGGGTAAGACTCTTCCTGGACATAGAAGAGGGACTTGACCCTGATGGCTGCAGGATGGGCTGAGCTCTTATGCCTCTGTCCCACTCCTGGTGCAGGCTGGGCACTGCACAGAGGTTGCTGTGGGTTGCAGAAGACACGAGCTTTTGTCCTGAGCCATTCCTCTGCTGCTTGGCTGAGTTGAGGTACGCCGTTTCTTCCCTGCCTTTGTGCTTTGGTGTGCAAGGTCAAGGTTTAGCTCAGCAGCGTGGGAAGCCCCAGGGGTGGGAACACAAGGAGTGACAAGAAAGGAGGAGTGCAGGGAATAGTCAGGAAGGAGTTTGGTTGTTGGGAGCATTCTCCTTTCCACTGCCTGGCTTCGGGAACTGCCTCCCCTCCAAGATCCACTTCCCCTCCTTTTTTGCCCCCACATCACTACCCCATTTCCAGTTTGCAGAGTGCCCCCTGTGCTTTTTTACAGATCACTTTGCAGTGCGTTAACTTAACCAGCAGCTCTTCCTCCACAGTGTTGTCAGTGCCCATTTGCAACGTGTAAGCTTCTCTGTAGCTCAGGTATCACTTCTGGTCTTACAAAATGCCCCTGAGTGGACAGCACTATTGCTGCTTGGGTTTTTCAGAGCCAGCCCTGAGCCATCCTGTTTGCTATTTATAGTGCAGTTGTTCCAGTCCTCTGTGGACGAGCTCTGCTTTCAGCCTTCCTTGGGCACCGAGGGCCAGGAATAGCTCTGGGCAACGAAGACGTGGGAGTGGCTGCTTGAGCACAGCTCCCAGTTTGGACCAGTCTGTGGTGGAAGAGGTGCCAGCCTGCACCCGTGAGCTCTGGCTCTTGCTGAGCGTCAGCCTCCTGCAGCGCAGCTGCTTTTCACGCAGGGGAAGGGAAGGATTTGCCTTTCCTTGTCTGGTGCCCCATGTGCATACCTGGCTCCCCCATGCTGCTGAGACTGCTGGAGTAGAGTTAGTTGGGTGCTGGGAGTGGTGGCGTGTGGAAGAGTTGCTCCTGTGCCAAGCGCTGGCGGGACAAGCGAGGGACCGCGGTGTGATGTGTTTGCACTGCGGAGGGCTGGTGGCGCGGGAAGCCCTGCCCTTTGCAAGTTCTTCAAGCGGTGGCTGTGACCTCTTGGTCGTGTATCCTGAAGCTTTTTAGTGGGGCTCTGCTCTCCTTCCCCAGGCAAGTGCTGGCCTGGAGGGAGCCGTGCTGAAGTCTGAAAGGAGCTCGTGGCGCAGCAAACACCGACATCCTCCTTAGCACATCTGCTTAGGCAGAGCTGCTCCGGCCCTTTGGCTCGTGATGCTCACAGCTTGTCCAAAGAGCAGAGCTGAACAAATAATTAATTGCTTGATTTAGTGCCCAAAATGAAAAGCTGGACGGGAAAAAAAAAACCAACCCTGACACAGCCGAGTTCAAGAGACCCTTTATCTTTTCTTTTGAATGTAACGCAGCTCCGTTTCAGAGAAAACAATGCAAAATGAGACTTTTTGCTTGGAAAACAAAGCATTTTGTTCTTGTCCAAAAACTTGTCGCAAAGTAGCAGATACCTCTGAGCTCTCTGGAAACTGCAGTTTTCAATCAATAACCATTCAGCCAAAAACACTAACCCAGCCCTGCTGGTGACAGTGCATGGCAGGCACCTGAGGGGCTGGCTCACAGCCGTGCCCTTGGCACGTTCCCAGAGGTGGCGGGAAGGATGGTGTCATGCCTTTTCTGGGCTTTTCCAGGCAGTGTGCTGGTCTGGGGTTGTTGGAGTCCTTTGCCTCCTTCTTTTGCGCTAATTAACGGAATTAGTTTTGTGCAAGATGATGTGGATTCCACAAGCAGATGTGCTGGGACATGGTCTCCCTTGTTCCAGCGGGGAGCAGCTCCTGGTGCAGATAGTTCAAGAGATATTTTTTTGGGGGGGGAATCTTCTGTCAGCCCCTACCCATGGGCACTGCTAGCTGGAAACTTAAGACAGGGGAAGTTCACAGGGTGAAATTCCCACCCGTTTGCTGTGTGATGCCTTCTGGGCGCTCCAGCTGCACAGCCCACGGAGCTGGAGCTGGCAGAGGGTTTGCTGCAGGCTGGTTTGGAAAGAAGCAGATCCTCCCGGCTGCTGCTCAGCTCTGACCCCAGGAGCCGCCGCAAGCCCGCAGCAGCAGAAGCGTCAGGAAACGTCAGGGCCGAGCAGGTATTGATGCCTGGAGCACATCCGGAGACCGGGACACGGTGAACCTAATGGATTCAGAGCCAGCCATTAGCTGCAGCACAGACGTCAGCAAAAATGCAGATTTTAGAAATCTAATCCTGGTGGAGAGAAAGGAGCTGGAGATCAGCCTGAGTGCTGTTCCTGTTCTGTTTCGAGAGGCAGGTGGGATCCTCCTGCCCTTTGTAGTGCTCCTGCGCAGTGCTCAGGCTTGATCCCTCCCGTGCCTTGCTGTGCTTGTCGGGGGGGACATGTGGAAATGGTTTCATCCCAGACTCTGTAGCCTCTCCGTTAGCATCAGAGTCACTCTCCTGAGTCAAGCTTGTGCTCCACCAGGCCCAGAAAAAGTCCAGTCAGTGTTGATACTTTACCTGCTGAGTATTCTCCGCGCATCAAACAACTTGTAGCCATGGTAAAGCTGGAAGCAGTGTGTTGAACAGCTATCTCCTCCGCGAGCTTGCTGGGGGTCTCATCAGCACATTAGATGTCCCTACCCATGGCAGGGGGGTTGGAACTAGATGATCTTTGAGGTCCCTTCTAACCCAAACCATCCTATGATTCTATGATTGGTGAGACTCTGCCAGATTGGAGTGGGGCTGCCGTACCCCACCAGGCTGTGCAGGAAACAGGCTCGGTGGGAGAACCATGACTGTCATGGATGTGCAGGGTGCTCCCTCGCCCTGAGCCTGTGGGCACAGCGCTGGCTGAGCACTGGGGGAAGGTGGCGTGTTCTAGAACCGTGCTGGAGGGTCAGGCAGCCCTTGGGTGAAGGGCTCCCCGTGTGCTGCAGCTCTGCTCACACACAAGGTTTCAGGGTCAGTCCTGCTGGCCCCTTGCTGCAGTGAGGGACAGCTGTGGCACTGGCAGGAGTGTGAGCCAGCACCGTGCTTTCTGCTGCCCTGGTGTCCCCACAGCCGTGGCTGAAGGCTGTTGCCAGCTGCATCCTTCCAGCTTCTCCTTGGGCCCAGGAGCTGTGAGAGCACATCAGGACTACATTGCTGGGCGGGTGGTCCCCTCTTGCCTTGCCTGGGAGTTGTGGCAAAGTGCAGCTGTCCAACTTAGAAGCGTTGCAGGATAACTTAAGCCTCCTACGTGATATTTGCACGCTCTGCCGTGGCACCGGGCTCCCAACATGTGCCCTGGACAGCCCTCTCTCCGGCTGAATCCTGCGCCCGGTTGCAGACAGGGAGACTGGCAGCAGTGGTGCTCTGCGAAAGCGAACGGTGTCTAGCAGGTCCCTCGTGATCCAGAGTCCTTGCCAAGAGGAGTTGCGCCCTGATGCATTCCTGAGGTTTCAGACATGGAGAGGTAAGCGGCGAGGCGTGTTCCTGTGTCAGACCCAGCCTGAACTTGTTTCCTCTGGAAACAAGGAAATGGGCTGGTGACGAAAGTCCCCGCTTCAGCCAAGCTTGGAGCTTCAGCTAACACCCTTCAGAGGCTGCTAGCTCCTCTTCCCCAAGTGCTATGCTGCTGTCAGAGAACGTGGCTTTTCAGCGTGACCTTTGCGGAATAAAAAGCTGAACTCTTAGAGCAGCTGAATTGTGTGTGGTGATAATCTTACAAGCTTCAGGGGAGCTTGATGCATGAGAATGAGCCGTAACTGAGGCACAGCTGACTGCTGTCCCAGGAAGATCTTCACCTTTCTGGGCTTTGCTCTGCAGCTTGGTGCTGTCTGGGGCAGTGAGGAGATGGGGACACTTTCTTCTGTTACAACTCATGTGCTGGTCTCCAACTCTGTGGCTGCTGCTCGATCCTGTCTCTAGTACGGTGGCTCTTTCCAGGGAAATACAAAAGTGAAATTCTCACTTAAATTTCACTGTCGTGAGACCAAGGAGGGAGGGACGGCGTGGTAATCCGGAGCATGGGGTTTTAATCCTGCTCTCCTGGCCGAATTCCATCCCGCCTCTGTAAATTCCTGCAGCTCTGCGCTGCCTGTGTGGTATTCACTGGCCCCCGAGTTTGACCATTTCAGCCTTGGGGAGGGGGACAGGGAGGTGGCCCCGAATTGTAAGGCACTTTGTCAGATGGCTGCTGTGGTACGTGCTTTAAAGGTGAAGGAACCAGCCTGTCCCCTCCCTTCTCTTTGTAAGAGCGAAAGAGATCCCTCCTAGTTGCCTCTTGTAACGGCGTGGTGCCTTTTCTCGGTTGTCAGCCTCGACGACGCCATCGCCATCGTCGGGCCCTTTCTCCCCTCCTGCGAGCCGGGGAAGCTGCCACATTAGGCTCCTGCCGAGGCAGTCTAAGCAAGTCAGCTAAACTGTCGCTGCTCTCCCAGCTCCAAAAGCAAGACCTGGGAGAAGGATTTGCAGTTTCTGTTGCCTACAGCTAAGACACAGGAAGCACAGCTCCCCAGAATCACACCTTCACCCACAACAGCCAGGCCACCTCTTGAATTGCAGTGCCTGGGGGGGACACAGCAGTGGGGCAGCAAGCCTGGGGCTCTGCTTGTGTGCTTCAGGGCCACTGTCCTGTGACCTGCAGACCGTCCTGCTGTGCCTCTGCAGGCTCACATTGGCTCTAGGAGAGACAACAGGCTCAGACGCTGCAGCGGAAAACACGGCTGCTCACCCGTGTGCTTGCGGGGCTGGAGGAAACATGCTGATGCGATGGGAAAACTCCCACTGCCAGCTCTCCCTAAACATTAACTGCTCACCTGATACTCACCGAGCTGGGAGAGCGAAGGCCAGTCGGGCTGAGCCACGCTCCTGCAGAGAGAGGAGATCTTGGAGGAGCGGGTGCCAGCACACAGGCGGCTCTAGGGGAGAGCCTGGGGCAGGCAAGGTGGGTGCACTGTCCTGGGGTGAAGGCTGCTTGTGCAGGGAGGGGTGGCTGGGGCCCCTGGGCTCCTGCCCAAGCCTCAGAGGTTGGTGTGAGCATGGACGTGGTGTTCGTGCAGCTGCCTGGCTCCGCTGGCTTTGGCACTCCCTGTCCCCTGGCTGTTGTCACTGGGGGCAGGAGCGTCCAGTCGTGAGGTGACACAGGTCTTACCTGCCCCTGCCTCTCACAGCAAGAGAAGGGGACCTCTTTCTGTCCCTTTTTTCTGTTCCTGATCCCTACCAGAGCAGGAGCTGCCCTGCTCCTAGGGACGTGGGGGAGGAAGAAGAACCTGCTGCGAACAGCACTTCTGCCCCTGCACCCTTGCGCTGGGGTTGGAAGCCAGCAGTATCGGAAAACCTCTCGTCTTACTGCTGGCTGCGCTTGTCTGGCCCGAGCAAGGAGACTGAGGAGAAGAAGCCGAGTGCCGCAGCTGCAGGGATGGGCACAGCCAGGTCACTTAAGTGCCACGGGGTACCCACTGTGCCCCTTGCCCAGGAGCCACTTCCAGCCTTGCCCTGCACTAGCTGTGCCTTTAACGTTTCACGGGGGAGGAGAGGCTGTTTAGCTGCCTTCCTGCTTGTCATCTCCTCCCTACCACCATAAACATCCTAAAACGCCTCCGCCTCTGCTCCCCAGCAGCCTACTTGCTCCTGCCCTGCTGGTGAGGGCCCGGCTGGGTCTCACTGTGGGAGCAAGCAAGGTAGGGAGGGCCAGGAAAAGTGTGAGGA
>NW_009728271.1:0-770 GCF_000703405.1 Apaloderma vittatum | reverse complement strand
TGCTTTCCTGGAAACAGGTGAAAATGTGGCTCAAATGGGAAGTAGGAAATTAGTTTCTTCTTCATCTTGATGTTCACAGACAGCTTTGCTTTACCTATTAAACTGTCTTTACCTCAAATCATTGATTCTGTTATTTTACCCTTCCAATGCTCTCTCACTTGCCAGTGGAAAGGAGTGAAAGGCTGTGTGGGGCTTCATCGAGAAGGCCGTAGGTGAAGGGAATGACATCTGTGCCTAAATTAGAACATAGAAAGGGGGGAGATGGTTAGTGAGGATTCATTGGACAGTGTGAGACCTGAGCATGAGGCAAACAGCATGGGCTGAGGTGGGGAAATTGAGCTGGTTTTGGCTGTGATGGAGTTAATTTACATAATGGCAGCTCATTTGGGGTGGTGTTTGGAATTGGTACTGGAAGTGGTGTTGATAATGTCCCAATGCTTTAGCTCTTGCTGAGCAGTACTGGGAGAGCACCCAGCTTTTTTTGTTTCTCACACTGCCCTGCTTGCGAGTAGGTTTCAAGGCTTGTGTCTGGGATGGCCACTAAACCCTGGCAGATGCTCTCTAAGCTCTCTCCCTCACCAAAAGGGAAGGAAAAAGGGAATAAGACAGAAAGACTTATAGATTGGAAAAGAAAACTAGAAGATATTTAATAAAAGAATAATATAGTACAGAAAAAGGATTTAAAAAAGGAATGAGCTATATACATATATATACACATATGTACATATGTATAAACCCAATACTGAATGACACACACTTTCCCATCCTGA
>NW_009728270.1:0-299 GCF_000703405.1 Apaloderma vittatum | reverse complement strand
GGCAGCGTCGGCTCTCCGTGCGGGGATTGTGTTGCAGGACCCGTCCTTCCTTCTGGGTAACAAAACAAAAATGCACGTTAGTTACAGTGTTTTCCCTCTCGCCTGCGTGGGTTTGTGTTCTGTGTGTGGATGTGCATATATGACCGCATGAATGGGGTCTGAGGTCTCTATCCTCTAACAAACAGAAAGACACGTTTCTCCAGTGTGTTACACAAACACTCTCAGCCAGGCTGCTGGCGAGCTGCTGCAGGAGCTGTGGGTGTGCAGTGATGGTCCCTGTGTTGCTGGGGAGGGGGGGG
>NW_009728269.1:48615-52735 GCF_000703405.1 Apaloderma vittatum | reverse complement strand
CCCCCAACATTCTGTGATTCTGTGAAAAAAGAAGACTGACAGATGCTGGAAATAAAACCCTTCAGACCCACATCTGAGAAGCAGCTAGAACAATGTTGATGATGGAGAAAATTGGTGAAAGATGAAAGGATGCAGAACAAAGCCTCATTAACAAGAGAGTGTTTAGAGAAGAAATGAGACAGCCATTTTTCTCACCAAATATAGTTAGAGGAAGCTAAATCCTTTGAAACAGAAAACTAAATGGGTTTCAGGATACACGTGAGGGTTAACTGGTAGCATGGTTTAACTTCATTCAAGGGCAGAGTCTTAAATTAAGAGCTGTTTTTTAAAATTTATTCAAAGATCTTAACAGTCTTCTGTTTCAAGGAGAAAGTAACCATTAATAGTTTATAAATGAGATAGTTGTTCCTCAGTAGTTATGATTGCTTTATATGTGAGGCCCTAATGCAATTGCCCTTTCAAAATGTGACAGAAGAGATTGTGAAGGTGAAAAATTACCAGGATTTGCCAGCTTTCCTCTATACACGTAGGTTCTATCATAGACTATTGTAGGTGGTTTATTAGATATCTCAAACCCCAGAATCTCATACCGTAAGCTGCTTTTTTCATTTACTCACCATTAACTACAGAAAGTTACAGTAAGTAATTGGTACAAAATTCATCACTTGTGTGTAGTCCACTCTCCTCTTGACGCAGAGAAACATTTTACCTGCCTGTGGTAGTCCTAATTTCTGAACTGCAAAAGTATCTCCTTTGAGCTTGTTGATAGTGTTCAGTTTGGTGTACCTTCAGCAGAAAATTGGAAAAAAGATAACCTGGTGACTCCAAGCACTATCTCAAGTACTTAATAATCGGACATGAAACTAGAATTTATCATTACTCTTGTATGTGGCAGATGCAGAGATAGGCAATAATTAGATTAAAGACATGGTCGTGGTTAAGTGTTGGCACTGCTTTCTCGCTCCTCCAAAAGAAAATAAAAAGTTAGGCACATACATCCTGCTGCCTCACAGTTGCTCTGGAACCCCGACCTGCTTTCTTTGAGTTCTGGAGCTTACACAGCAAATCATACAAGTCCTCTAAATGTGATTCCCTCCCACTGTCCCAGGACAGTATTTTCAGCTATTTGCTGACTGTCTTTCAGTCAGGGACTGACTTGAATCCAGCAAGACAAGAGGTCTTGAAGGAAGGGAGGAGCCAAGGACAGGTCTGGAAGATAAAGAGCTGATAAGCAGAAGAACAGGGGACCAAAGGTGTTAGTGGGAAATGTACTGTGCTCTGGGAAGTCCTATGGAGGAGTGCCATGGGCTGTCAGGTGCCAAGGTCTGTACAGATGCAAGGAAGGGTTTTGTTATGGTTGCTGGGGTGATGCGAGCTGTGACTTTGTGTACCTCATTTTCTGTTTCTGCTCTCTTAGCTTAGGGGTTTTTGTGTTATGCAAGCGAGTGCTGTAAACAAAACCAGCCACTTAAACTATAAAAATTGTGATTCATCTAGGTTTTTATCAGTTATAGACCAAAATAATTTCTCTACTGTGACCGAGGAAGTGTTTTTTTCAGCTTATTCATGCCTATTCTCCATGGAGATTGACAGTGTTTCTCTTTTACTGGAAGGTTACACTGGACTGACGGAAGCAATTGAAAACTGGGACTTCAGCAAACTGGAAAAACTGGAGTTGTACAGAGAGCTGTTGAAGCGGATCGAAGCAACGATGCTAGAAGTTGATCCAGTAGCGCTCTTGCCTTACATAAACACATGCCTGATAAAGAGGGATTGTGAAGAGATCCTGCAGGTACAGTGAATGGTGTAATCCTGGTATTTTCTTAGTTTTGCTGTCTGCCTGACGGGCGGGATGAACCGGTGCCCAACCTCTGGCTGCTGGGTGAGGAGGATGTCTAGCCATGGTCCCCTGGGGAGGGGCTCCACTTTCTTCTGCCCAGAGGAGGTTTTGCTTTGCAGCTGCAGCTTCCCCCAGCAGCGATGTCCGCAAAACCAGAAAGTCCCCTTCCTCACCCCTCCGGCCCCATGGATAAGGTGATTCACAAAGGAGTTGCAGGCAGGGAAGCAGGATGGGGTGGCTTTGGCGTTGACAATGCTCAGCTCTATGTCTTTGTGGAGTCCAGGCTCCCAGAAGAAACTCAGGGCTCTGGGAGGTGCCGCGTTACACTGAAGCAGGTGCTTTGCTACGCCTTTGTAACAAACCCGTTTCTGGGGCATCCACACTGTGTTAGTGCTCCTAAAAATAAAGATGGACGCAGGCAAAGTGACATTTAGATGTTGCCTAAACTGATCCCTTGTCATGGGATTTGACATAGTTTAATGACATAGACATATTTAAGTGTCGCTTAGCTGAGGTGTTGGGTGATATGGTTTAGAGGTCAACTTTTAGTGTAGGGTCAATGGTTGGACTCGATGATCGCAAGGGTCTTTTCCAACCTGAATTGTTCTATGATTCTGTGATTCTTTTCTGTTGTCTTAACTGTGGAAGCCCCTAGAAAGTTTGTGTGGCTCTTATGGTTTTGTCAGCACCCAAAGGGATTCTCGTAGGGTGATATTAAACTTATAGTCTAAAGTCACAAGCTAAATGCTGTGTCACAGACGATGACAACTTTTCCATTACATTTGGATGTGCAGCTAGTTCTTGCTCAGTGTTGTTATGGATGACTGATAACAAGTGCCAATAACTCGTCATTTGTGCCTGGTTAATAATAGATTATTGATGCTGTGTGCAGGAGTCTGTTAGATATTCTTGTTCGCTATGACTCCTGATAAGGATTGTTTGCAGCTATTTTATTTTTAAAGCAGTATTTATTTGTGGAGATACATAACATTTGGAAAGCTATTGCATATGACCAAACATTAGGCCTGCCATAAATACTCTACTTTTGCATTTTCCTATTCTGAACTGTCTTCTAATTAGTTCATCCTCAGAGATTTATGGTAGGTACGGCTTTACTACAAGGACCTTGTCAGATGAATATTCACAGAACAGCTCTGTGATGTTTCAAACCCTGTAAATATTTTACAGCCCACCTGATGATGTAGATTTCTGGCAGAAATGCAGCAGTAGCAGGTAAATGGCTAAATCTTATTGGAAAGCTTTTATTCTGCTAGAGAGAAACGCAGTTTTCTAGTGAGCAAGAAACAAAACGAAAATATGGATCAAAGAACAGTGTGTTTGTTCACACAAAAGTTGTAGCATCTTCTTTTTGTTGTGCGTGCAGATCAGTGAGTCCAGGAGCAAAGCAGCCGGGATAACAAAACTCATCGAGTGTCTCTGTCGGTCGGATAAGGAGAACTGGCCAAAAAGCCTTCAGCTGGCACTGGATGAAACAGGACATTACAATGCCAGTCAGCTGTGGGATATGAGAGAAGGTAAACTGTGAATTGTTTTTCTGACACTCGTTTCCTATTCTTGTACCAGGCAGTATTTTTATCATTTCTTTTTCAGGAGAATAGGACTAACTTTAAAGGATGCAGTCAGACTGCATTTCTTATTGTTGTTTAAAAATAAAGCCCTTTTAAAAATTTATTTTAAATGTCTTTTATATGAAATAAAATACAGGTACTATCCTACAAATGATCAGAAATTATTTCTTTTGTGTTTTTCCTCCCATATGGTTAGGAATGTTGCCTTTTTTTTTGCTAAACAGAATTGGACAGCATACAAGACTCTGAAGGTACAAAACTAACAAAATGTTTATCTTCTTCCCTTCCTTGTACTGTAATTCATCTCCTGCTATCTTTTTAGTTGCTTGAGTTGTGATAGATGCAATGTTTTCTGATAAATATCATTAGTAATTTGGTATTCTACGAAGTGATATATTTTGGATATGATCCACAGAGCAGATCATACACTTTTTCCTTTGAGAAATTGATAAGCATCATTTACCAAATAACTGTGTTAATATTTTGTAACAATCCAGAATTTCCCTGAACGTAATTTTGCTTTGGTCATTGAATTTACCTTTTCCCACTTTAAAAACACCTATATGAGTACCCTGTAGCATGTGAAATTTTAGAGCAGAACATGATATTTTGCCACAAAATAATTAAGAAAGACAAGTGATTTGGGATAAACTAGGCTGTATTTCTTTTATCTCTACATTTGCTTTTTCCC
>NW_009728269.1:499-48584 GCF_000703405.1 Apaloderma vittatum | reverse complement strand
TTTTTTTTTATCTCTACTTTTGTTTTTCCCAAAGCCATAAGCAATTGTTTGGATTGTTTTTAATTAGCAACTGGGACAAGCTACTTTTAAGCAACTCCTTAAACAATGTTTCTTTTTTTGGAACATTTTTATGGCTGTAGTCAAATATGTGTAATTTCTTATGTGTAGATTTTATTGTTATATATATGTTATATCTATGTTATAAAAATAAATTTATAATAAATATGTATTTAAAACATAATAATATTTATGTATATAGGTATTATTTTAGCAGATGGCGATGCATAGTATTTGGTTAATATTTTGTAAGCTAAAGGTATCATTCTATTTTAGGGCAGCTTCTGCTAACACCCAACTTAATAAAGCCACAGTCAGCCTACTGGAGAAAAGTTGTCCATACTGGAAGCGTTTTAATGCCAGCAGTTAAGAAGACTTTCTAGCAGAAGTTAATTGCAGATACTGTGTGCTTTCTAGGGCTGGATTAGGGTGTAAATGTGCTTTTTCTCCCTCTCTGAAAGCAGTGCTTTGTGATCGTGTGTTCTATTTGCAATGAGACTTTTCATGCAAAGCCCAGTGATGGTTCAGAGAATAGAATAGAATCCCTCTAAGTTCTTCAAGAAAGGAATAATTATAGGGCCATGTTTGGAACCTCTTTTGACTGTCATGTAAGATAAAGGTTGGAGACCGTCTCAAAATTTCTACGTCCTTCCAAAATGTGGAGCAAAACGGGGAACAAAGGTCTTGAATTTGCAATGCTTCTTTGAACTCCTGACTATTCTTCATGCTTGTGGTTGATGTTTGTGTTAAATCTGTGATCTTGTCACTAAACATAGAGGATATAACTTTCTTCCCAAACTGTTATCTCCCTTGATTTTTAAAGGATAGATAAATGTGCATTGAGTGTGTGGGTTTTCCTCTACTCCCAAGACTCTCAGTGCTAGCCATCCTGCTTGAAAGCGAGCCTAGATACAGCGTCGTTTTATGTAGTCTTTCCATGTTAGCAACCAATTCCTTCATCTTGTCATCCCAGCAAGCACAATATTTAAAAATCAGAAGGATCAGTGACATCCCTTATTTTTGTGCTTGTACAGATAATTGCAAAGATGTTGATGGTGAAACGACAGATGCCTCTGAGAACAGCTTAGAAAACACAATCACATTTTCTGGAGAAGCAGAATGTGATAATCTCAGTGAAAATCTCTGTTCATCCTCAGGTAAGACTTAGCAACTTAAACCCATTTGTGGTTGGAGTTTTGCATTTCCTTGGACTCCTGAAGGATGCAGACGCGATATGCCACAGAGGAATGTGCTGAGAAGTTTGCACGAATACCTGACTTGACTCAGCTATCTGCTGTTCTAACGTTTAAAGGATCTCACGCTGGGCATTGTGCATGTCAGGGGTTGCCCGTCATTTACCACGTTTCTAGTGCAAAGTTGTTCTGTCAGCACAATATCAAACAGGTCTCCAAACACCAGGCTGTTGCTGATGCATTTCCTCTCTGGCAGAACTAATACATGCATGGCCTGATATTAGCCAGTTCAGAGAGCTCAGTGTGGCTGCAAAGGGTCTCTGCAGTGGCTGTTGTGTCTTGTGTGGCAAATTTGGCTCCATCAGTGGTTTCTAGTTCCTGTTCCCTAAGGGCAAACCCTCTGACAAGACCACAGTTTAAGAGAGTATTAACCCAAAAGTCCATAGAGCAGAAGGCTGAAAGGAATACTGTGTGTATATCTGAGGGAAAATAACCCCTGGTGTTTTCTTTCTGAGTTGAAAAAAGACAAGTTTAGGTGAGAGTTTTCAGCCAAGACCTTGCAATGAGATAATTTTAGGAAGCACGCTCCATTGGCAACAAAACTGTGCCATCAAAGCTACACAAAATTCCTGTTGGGTGTGTATGTGCTGTATGTGTGTATGTGTGTATGTGGCTTGTCTGCTGGAGAGCACTGTGCAGAAGGACTCTGCCTCTGTCATTATAGACAGCAGCAGTATGGGGCAAGGTGCATTTATTTTTGCATTTCTGTTGCAACGCTCTTCAGAGAAACCTGGTTCTCTCCTAGAAGAGGTGTGTCAGTCTTCACCTGTTTATGAACCAAAGAAGACTCGGAGCTACCAGGCTGAACTGGCACAGCCTGCTCTTGATGGGAAAAACACACTGATATGTGCCCCCACAGGTAAGAAAACACATGTTTCTTAGGAAAACTAACTTGGTGGAAAGGCCTGTGACGGACAGGGAAGGGTTGAACTTCTCCAGCTGTTTATTTAAAAGCAGTCTTCTTTGAAGGAGTAGATCCAAATCTAACCTGAAATTAGTGGCCAAGGGTGGCACGGACTGAGCAAGACAGATGTGACCCTTTGAACTTCAGTGCTTGTCTCAGGTTTTCATGTTCTGACTTCTGCTTTCTCACTCCCTGGTACAGATTTTTCAGTTAGGATGACTCATCGATCTTTGCAGATCTTTAAGAAATTTGGCTTGCTAGTTGAAGGAAAAATAGGATGAGTTGCCCTGAGGCTCCCCTGTCTTCTGTACTGCCATATCTACAACAGCAAAACAGCACAGGGAATTTTCCAGAAGCTTGTAACTGCATCACTAAGATTAAAGTTTAGCAGCAAAAGAGAGTCTGGAGGTGCAACAGCCCCCTTATGCTTTACCTTTCATGTTCATCGTCTAAAGGATCTGGAAAAACTTTTGTGGCACTTCTGATTTGTGAGCACCATTTCCAAAACACACCGTCAGGACGAAAGGCGAAAGTTGTTTTCCTTGCAACCAAGGTGCCAGTGTACGAGCAACAGAAAACTGTATTCAAGCAACATTTTGAAAGATATGGGTAAGTGGTGGCTTCCTCCACAGAAAATAAACTTCCCTCTAAGCTAGCTTGTAGGCGAGGCCAAAATGTAACGGGTTTACAAGAGTGTTTGGTGTTAACATAAGGATGACGCCTTAGTGATCAGAATGGCAAATTACCATGGCAGGCTTTGTTTGGAAGACTCTGAAGTCTGCTTTTGGAAAGTTTAAGCCCTGGTTTTATGGCATCTGTGGAAATCACCAACATATGCCCGTGCTTGCCTCTGGACAAAGGTGAGGTGTTCTCCTGAGAGTCCCTTCAGCCCTCCTTCCAAAGACTGGGCAGCTCCAGGCAGCAGCAGTGGGATCCTTGTGCCATTCTCACATGGCAGTCTCTCTCTCTCTTTTCCAAGTGAACACACCCCAACTTCTTCATTTTTTCAACCTCCAGTCAGAAAATGATGGCCCACCTCTCAGATGGGACGGGAAATTGCAGAGGGGCGCATCAACAACCTATAGCTTCTGATTTTGGAGGAACTGAACATGCACATATGAATCCTTATGGCTATGGGAAAATGAGGCTGCTGGGCAGTGAGCAGTGCTGTGCTGCCAGACATATACAGAAAAGTGACAAAGGGCAGAATGTCCAAAAGCAGCTCACGTGAACCGACAGATTTGTCTTAAACGTACAAATTCACCACTCCTCAAGTCTGATCTGTTCTGGGTAATGGCAGTTGAAAATCCAGCTGTTTACCCTCAGCAGGCTTTTTCTTGGCTTCTGTTGGTCAAACTCTGGTTCAACAGTTTGATTTTTGAACTTAGTCATTACCCTTCAGGCTGGCTCAGAAGTCTTTTGGCTTCTTCTGCCCTGTAAGACATCAGTCTTCACACTCTGTCTTTTGCCTCTTCTTCCTAGATATTCTGTTCAAGGAATTAGTGGTGAAACAGCTGCAAATGTCTCTGTAGAAAAGGTTATAGAAGACAGCGACATCGTTGTGCTAACGCCCCAGATTCTTGTGAACAGCATCGAGAAAGGGTCGCTTAGCTCCCTCTCCATTTTCACTCTGATGATATTTGACGAGTGCCACAACACTACGGGCAACCACCCTTACAATGTGCTAATGGCCAGATACCTGGAACAAAAATTCGACTCCTCTGCAAACCAGCTGCCCCAGGTAAGGCCCAGACTGTTGGGCTGGGAATATTCAAGGGAAGTATTTTAGAGTGCAGTCAGCTCAGCCTGAAGTCCTGCCCTGTGAGTTAATCCAGTTAAAACCCCCATTTGACAATGGCTGCAGATTGGAACGGTAGCGTCTGGAATACTTGTTCCTCTCTTGCTGGAGACCTCCAGGCTGTTTTCCCATGTTACCTCTTCCCTGCAGCCAGCAAAAAAGACTTACCAAGCAGACAGAGACCGAAGTACTTGAGAGCAAACAGGATTGCTGGGATGGGAAGAATGTCTGTGCCTCAGAATTTAGTAATCTCCTTGTCACCTCCCTGTTGCTGTCCCCAGCAACAATAAAATGGGGCCACTGCCTCCACTAGCAGGAGGCTTTGGTCCATCTGAGAAAACTTCTCCTCTGAATGAATGCAGAGAACAGTTCTGGGGGTGGATTTGCTGCTTTTGTGTGCAATGAGCCCTGACGAATGCAGTGGGCTATGGATTTCAGTTGGTGGATAATTTATTTTCATTTGAATATTCTAAGCTTGGGTTGCCTTGGAGAGGGAACAAGTGAGGTTAAGGTTTGGCACTTAAGATATTTACTTCAGCTGCCTTGTTTTTTGAAGATGGTGACAGCCTGGTGATCAGTAACAGCATCTCTTGTGTTTTCTGATTTGTGACAATGGGTCAACTGCTGCTGTTGATGTGTGCGCTCAGGTCATAGGTTTGACTGCCTCTGTTGGAGTTGGTAATGCCAAGAGCGTCAAGGAAACGATGGAGCACATCTGTACCCTCTGCTCCTACCTGGACATACAGGCCATATCCACCGTCAGAGAGAACAAACAGGATCTGCAGAGATTTGTAAAAAAGCCAGAAACATGTAAGCACGCTTCTTTTTTATCTTGACATTAGATGCGAAGCACCATAATTAACACAGGTATATAACTCCTCTTTGGTCAGGGGAAGGTAAAAGCTTAACACTGAGCTGGAGCTTTGCTGTCTGCAGGCTTGAAAAAAGTGTCAGCATGCACTTCATTGTTTCCCCGCAGCAAGGCAGTGCCCACTTGGGCAAATTTTCTCTTTGCCGAGATCCAGTTTCTGGTTTTTATTCATTTCCACCAGTGGAGGTTGGGGACTGTTTCTTTCTGTGCAGCTATAATGCTCACTAACGATAAACATCATTATGGTTGCACAGAGCACCACGTGCAGCATTCTTGTAGACAAGAATCTGTTCTGTGCTGGTAAGGGAGATACTTTACTTTTTCAGGCCACTGACTTCCATTTCTTGTCTCTAGATGTCAGATGGGTTAAAAAGCGAGTTCACAATCACTTCGCAGACATTATCTCAGGTCTCATGTCAGAGACAGAGGCGTTGATGAGGAAGATTTACTCAGTGGGTAAGATACTGTAAAATGCCTTTAACCGAGCTTCAGCCTTTGAATACCTCAGTGTGAATCCTCACAGCTGCAAGAACAATCACTGTTCTTGCTTTCTCCTCCTTCTTTTCACTTGCCTTTAACCAGTATTTCCTAAATAAGAGCTTACAGGTGGAGGAGTCAACAGTTAACCTGTGTTACATGTGATTAGATTGATAACCACCAATATTTTTGCTTGGATTTCAACCTGTGTTTTCTGCAGCCAAGGATGGCGTGCTTTTGACACTGTCAAATAATTTTGAATGTTGAAAGAATCTGGAACAAAACTATCAAAGGGCTTGCTTTCAGAATGCCAGGTGCTGGATTTAATTGCCGAGAGATACCCCTATGTTCTTATTTAAGCATTTCTCTAAGTGCTTTGTACCTAAGTCTGCCTCTGTTAAAGAAAACAAGAGGGGTCTCAGTTATGGTGTTACTCTAAATGTTGTAATTTCTTCCTTTCAGTGAAAGTTGACTTTCACTCTTCTGGCCTCTCTGAGTTAGGCTCAGAGACATCTCTAGGGATGCCCTTTTCTGGGTGTTATACCCCTGGGTACCTCTACTTGGACTGTTTAACAGGGTTCTGATATTTCCTGTTGGAAAGTGTTTAAGGTGATTTTGCAGAGCAGGATCTGTGGAACATGAGCACCACCTGAGAGAAGATCTCACTGCCTGAGGAAGGAGACCTTTGTCTGTGGGTTTCCAGCCTCAGGAGCTGCTGCAGTGTGAGGGTTTGCAGGAAGGGAGATGTGTGGCTGTGAGAAGAGGATGAGCCTCACGGTCACGAGACCGAATTCTGCAGCCCTTCAGGAATCAATTGATCTCTTCTGTTTTTGCAGAGTGCTAAAGTTGTGTCCAGTCAGTGGCTGTTGCCAACAAATCTGAGAGCTACTGGGGAGTACAAAGCAGACAAGCATGGATGGCCCTGCTCAGGATCAGCCTTGGTCAATCCAGCTCTGAATTACAGGGTTTTGTCTGTGCTTGGACTTGCTTTTGCAAACTAACTGGGGTGCCTAAAGCCTGTCTACCTCAGTTTAGTACTTTGTAAATTGTTCTGCACTTTCCAGATATTGGAGAGTGAGCTGTGTTCTGGGACAGGAAGGGAGAGTTGGACAAAAATCACCAAAACAAACAAAATACACACAGACAAACAAAACCAACCAACCAGAAAAAAAAGAAAACCAAAGAAACCCCGACAACCCAAACCCCAAGAAGCCCCAAGAAAGAGCTAATACAGTGAGATTTTCAAACTGCACACTAAATTAAGCAGGCACTTCTGAATCTTATTTCTGCATCACAGTTCTGTGGATGCCACTGGCACCAGACTCCTTTCAGATGGTTCCCAGAGGCAGGAGAAGAGGCAGTGGGCACAAACAGAAACACTTAAACAATAGGAAGAACTTCTTGCTGTAAGGGTAGTCACACACTGGAACAGGTTACACAGAGAAGTTGTGGGGCTTCTGTCCTTGGAAATACTCAAAATCCATTTGGAAATGATCCTGAGTGACTGGCTCTACGTGACCCTGCGCAGAGCAAAGGGTTGTGCTCAAGCCTCCACAGGTGCCTGCCAGCCCCAGTGATCTGTGATTGCACCATCCTGTGTTCCTCTGCCTGGGCTTGTCAGACCTGGCATTCATGGAAAACGTGTTACCTCCTAGCTAAGTGTTCTGGTTAATGGTCAAGATGAACAAATGTTCTTTTCCGCCTTCTTTACTAGATGCTATCTCCCAAATCAAAAAGAGTGATTTCGG
This sequence comes from Apaloderma vittatum, assembly GCF_000703405.1. NCBI lineage: Eukaryota > Metazoa > Chordata > Aves > Trogoniformes > Trogonidae > Apaloderma > Apaloderma vittatum. The sequence continues at coordinate 41,476 of NW_009728269.1, read as the reverse complement.
AACACAGAAATATGAACATTGGATCGTTACCACCCAAAGGAAATGCAGACTGTTGCAACTGGAAGATAAAGAGAAGGAAAGCAGCATTTGCAGAGACCTTTTCATTTGCACTGAACACCTGCGGGTAAGTGTGCATCCTCTTTCATTCTGTGCAAAGGCAGAGCTATCTTGTCCCTTCTGATACAGGTATGTTCACCAAGGAGCAGGTTTTGAAGCTAATAATTCTATTTTGCTCAGGGTAAAGCATAGGGTGTAAGAGTTGTGTCTCACTGATTAAGTGCAGAGCAGGCTTTGTAATGCTTGTGTTGTCATGCCAATTAAAGAACAGCACAAGTCTGTAATACTTAATCTACAGAAATAAAATTTGCATTCATCTTTTGTTCCGTGGAAAATGAGGCTGAAATATATGACTGTTTCTGAGCAGAAATTCAACGATGCTCTCATCATCAGTGAGGATGCCCGCATTGAAGATGCTTCAGCCTACTTAATCGAATTCTTCACAAATGTCAAAAATGGACCATATACAGAATTAGAGGAGCAACTGACAGCCAAATTTCAAGGTATTTCACACAGTACCTGTGACAGCTGCAGGGGAGAAGAGGGCTTATGGTAGGATGATGCAGGAGTTTTCTTCAGAGTGAGTGCAGTTGTTTTCCCAGAAACTTCAGACTTTTCAGATCTGTTGTCTGTGTGGGTGCAGATGCAGCGTTAGGGTAGGCAGGGGGGACCTTACTTTCTGGGAGTGCAAGCTGCTGCTGCAGGAGTTAAGGAAGTTGTGGTGATGGTAGCTCGATGCTGCAGCAGATTCTTACCTGCCTGACTTGAAGATAAGGCAGTGGTGTCCTTAAAGAGGGAGGGTCTGCAGTGATGGATGCTGGTAGCTTTAGACCACATCCTCCTCATGAAAAGTTCTCTAACTTCTGATTTAGGAGCAGTGTGCTATAAACCAGCCTGTGATCAGTTGACTGCAGTTTTAACTCACTGGGCTGACTGCCCTCCAGTGTCAGTTGTTTGCTAAGAAGAAATGACACCGCTCTTTGCAAGAACTGCGTTTGTTTTGTTTCTGTCTTTAGATGCACAAGGTGTCACAGAGGTTCTCCTCTCAGTTTGCTTCAAAATGGGATTCAGAATATTTTACCCCTGGGATTTTGTTGCATTTAAACAACAGCTTTATTTTCTTGCAGCTGAAAGAATGGTAAACAAAATAAAAATAGATGCTAAAGATAACACGGGTGGCATTTCAAAGCAGGCTTGGGTGAGAATTCTGTTTTCTGCATTGAAGAAGACACTCCTGTTTTCCTCTAGAGAAAGAACCAGCACTGACTGCCCTTTCAAAAGATGAATCAAATGAGAATCCCAAGCTGGAGGAGCTAGCTTGCATCCTGGATGAAGCGTACCGCTACAACCCACAGACTCGCACTCTTCTTTTTGCTAAGACAAGAGCCTTAGTAGCGGTGAGACATTTCTTTGTAAAGCTTTTAAGTTAGTGGCCAGCCCAGCAGCCCACAACAGCTCCTAAAATGGGAAGTGAGAAGATATAGTGCTGCATCAGTTACCCTTCCCATTTTGATCTGGAAATGGGAAAATATGCATGTATTTGGTTTTCCTAAGAAAATGAGCGCAGATGCTCTGAGACAGGATGAGGGTGAGGTTGGTGTTATTTTTCCCTTTTTCTAAAAGCTACAGGGGTGGTGTCTGTCGTCACTTCTCCTTGCTACGTGCCATCGTTGATCATTAAACTGTTGTATTTTTACTGAAGGTCTGAAGTCAGTTCTAACAGGATGTGTTTCAAGGTTTTTGGTTTCATTATGGCAGTGTTACAAACCAGCAGCTCTGCTCTATCACTGACTGCCCATCAGGAGGTATTTATTGGTTTCCCAGAGGATTCCTATGGGCCCAAAGGAAGCCTGTGCCTTAGTGTGTGTTTTTGATCAAGAAAAGGGAAAGACTCTGTGGAACAGATATTCTCTGGACCCTTCTGACACACTGATCTATTTCACACTTGCCTAGGATCAAGGATCTAGGCTGGATGATCTTTTTTCTCACTTCCAATACCTTGTTCCCAGAAAAAGTTCATGCTTGAAGTAAGTGTGCTGCCAATTAGCTTCAGTAGCTCTTGAACATTTTACTGCTAGGTATTGTACTCCCTGGCCACAGTAAATGGATTTATCACCGGAGAGTCACAGCCTCCATTTTATCCTTACATATAGACATGCAGTTGCAAACCAGAAGAAAAATAAAGGCAGCCTGAAGTCTAGACTAACAATACCAGTCTACTGGCAACTTGCCATTACAGGTGTAAAAGGCTGTAATAGCTTAGCTGAATTTTCTTCTTATGTAAGAGTAGATTGAAGGTGCTACTGTCCCTGTGTGCTGTGAGAAAGTGCAGCTTGTAAATAGCAACTTAATTGCTTTGGATCCCAGAGGTGTAGTGTCCAGTGATCTGTTGCTTTGTGAGAGAAAAAGGCATACTATTAAGCAGTGACAGACTGCTTACTCTCTAGCCAGCCTTAAAGTTGCAAGGGTGGGAAAAGCAGAAATCAGCCATGGCGTGGTTTGATCTGACACCATGGCTGTGACCCTTGCTTTCTCACCTGTTGGTAGATGTTCCCTCCTGATGCACAAATTCTACCTTCTTCTCTGCTTTTGGTCCTCTGAAGTATTAGTTGTCCAGGTAAGCACGGGCAGTCCCTACCAATCTATTGCAAACTGCCCTTTCCTTTGGACAGGTATCTAACCCCCTGATTTGCATTTCAGGCTTTGAAGAAGTGGATAGAAGCAAACCCTCTGCTTAGCCACATAAAGCCAGATGTGTTGATGGGTCGTGGAAAAAGAGATCAACAAACAGGTAGGCAGGTTTGCACTGAGAAATATCAGTTGCTAGATGTGTGGTGGCTGCATTGCTAAAATGGTTTTGCTCTTCCTGTGTTCAGCTTCTGTGCTCTTACACAGAGGGAGGTCATGCAGGTTTGCGCTCTGCTTTCTTCCTTACGTAGAAGACCTTTAACCAATCCCAAGGAGATGCTTGCGTTTTTTGTCCAGAATCTTTGATTAAAGAAGCAGTAGCACTGTCAGTGACCCTTTGCTGCAGGATTCTTTTGCTAGTTCAAAAAAAGCTTAGAAATTGTTCACCATCCTGGATTCCTGTGATTCCTTCCAGTGTTATTTTCCTGTTTCTTTTATGGATCCCCCTCTTATTTTGTCTTTGATAGCACAAAGATATGTTAAGATGGAATGGAAGCTGCAGCAAAAAATTAATTATGCATGGCTTAAGTTAAGAGGGCGTAACTGAATGGGTCTCTGTAATAAAGCTCAGCATGGTGTTGTGTCTGAAATGATGTTTCTCAGGGTGACAATTCCTGTGGCACACCAGTAGGAATTCCTGATGAGTAGATGTAGCATGCAGCCAGCTGGATAGGTAAACTTACAGTGCTTTTCCAGACCAAGAGGGCACGCTCATCTCTAATCTCTTCAGTAAGAGCCAATGCAGGTGTCTTGCTCAGGGAACTTCAGTGTTTCCTCCTGACACAATTTTGTGGTGCTGTAGGTATGACCCTCCCGATGCAGAAGGGTGTCCTGGATGCATTCAGAAGCAACGAGGACAGCCGATTGCTAATTGCTACGTCAGTTGCTGATGAAGGCATTGACATTTCTGAATGCAACCTCGTTGTGCTCTATGAATACTTCGGTAACGTCACCAAAATGATCCAAGTCAGAGGTATGGAGTTTCAGAGATATTATTTAAAAAACCCTGGGTTTGGCCTAGAAATTGGACATAAAGTGCTACTGAATGTCACTTTGGAAATACTACAGCAATATGTGTGCGTCTTGCTGTTGTTCCTCTGTGCCCCTGAGTGAAGTCAGATAAATGACAAGTTTGTCCACAGAACTGAGGCTGTGTGACTTTTCTTTTGCCATGCGAATTATCTGAGCTGCTGAGCACTGATCCCTCAGGTGGGTAATTATCCACACAAGCAGAAATATGGCTAGAAGAGCTGCAGTCAGAAATAGCATGAATTATTCTGGCCATGACAATTTACATGAGGCTGCTGCATTTACAAGGGTTTCATGCATTGTCTGGGCTTCTGAAGACCTTTCCCTGCCCAGTGGCTTTTTCCCAACCAGCTGCTCATGGGTACCTGAAGCCTCAGCATGTACAGACCTCTAACGTCCAAGACAAAACACACAAAAAAAATTTTAAAAAAAGAAAAAGCTATTTCTGTCTTGGCTTGTCTAAAGTCTGTCAAGACTCCAGCCTTGAATCTCAGTGATTTTACAATAGGGCCAGTAGAGGGAAGTGAAGAGCCACGCTAAATAGTGTTTTCTCTTTAACATTCCTAAAGGTGGTAAAACTACCTGCATCTTTCGGGGGTGCATCTGCAGTGTTTCATCCCAAGCAGTTCACTTTCTAATTTGACATCAGGTCATCTCCATTGTGCTTAGTCCTCTGCTTTCCATGTTTGCATCCTGTGGTTTTCTTATTTTTGTCTTATAATGAAATAATTGACCCAGAATTCAGGTTTGTGGGTGCAAGCATAGTATTTATTCTTAATGAGGCACTAAATATGCAAAGAAAATAGGCTGCATCATTTTTAAACCACATAAAATCATAACTTCGGGGGAATGAGCGCTCAAAAGCAAATGTGGACACTTTTTCTAAGTCAAATACTTCTGAAGTGGTATGCGATCCCTGTAGTTCTTAGTTTGCTCGTGTCACAGCAGCACAAAGCGGGCAGGCAGTAGGTACAGACCGACGACACAGAGAACACTTGCTATTGCTGCCTCATTTTGCCACCACTGTATTTCCAGTTCCTCAGGTGTGGGGTTTTTTATGATATATTCTTTTTAATAGACATCAATTAGCACGACAGAAAACCAGTAAGACTAAGATGAACTTTTCTCCTCCAGCTTTTATTTTGCCACAAGAAGCCTGCAAGATGCTGTATAATAACTGAAGTGTCCAGCCTGCCTGAGCTTGACTGAGTCAGGCCACATCAGCAGGCAGAACAGTTCTGGCTGGAGGATATCCATGAGGACACCTCAAAAGGGGGATCTTGTTGTGGTTTGTGATTGAGTAAGAGTGAGCAGAGAGGATGCTCTTGAGAAGCAGCATTTCTGAATCTGACCTTAGGAAACAGAAGCAACCACACAAAGGTCCTTAATGCTCTGTTACAGCAGAGCTGCCTCTTTTGCACATCTTGTTAAATGCAACTAAAGAGGATTAAATGTGTTGCTCTATAGGTCGTGGAAGGGCAAAAGACAGCAAGTGCATCCTGGTGACAAGCAAAACAGAAGTGGTTGAGAGTGAGAAGCACAACCGTTACAAGGAAGAAATGATGAATGAAGCTATTGAAAACCTCCAGACTTGGGATGAAAAAACATTTGCCAGAAAGGTTTGTACCTCTGGGGGATTTTCATAGGCAAATCTACAGGCATGTTCTCTGTTGGCCTTCATCTACCAGGGCTCTGCCAAGGGATAACCTGAGGAAAGGGGGTCACTGTGCTTCGTTTGAGACCAAGGCATGATCAGCAGAGAAGTGATAGTGTGTGCTGCCAGCTTGCAGAATGTTCTGTGTTGTAACTCTAAAAAAATTTAGAAGTTGAGGTAGATTATAAACTGCTCTGTCCATGGGTAGAAAAATATTGCTGTGTCTGCTTAGGACAGTGGACAGGGAGATGGGAACTAGGCAGATGGTGATAATATGTCCATCCATTTCCATACTCATATTGAGAAGCACTTTATCCTTCCTGCAGGCTTTTTTCCTGCTTTTCTAAAGTTGTCATGCCAAGTGCTTGCTGATTTCAGAGCAGGGTTTTTTGAGAGATTTCAAGAAACCGTTTCCTGGGACATTAACAGGATGACATCTGGGTTTTCTCTTCTGCTTCTGCTGGTGACTTTTGAACAGTTCATCTCTGCTTCAGGCAAAGCCTGCTATCTGCTGCTAGAACAAAGCATATTCGTTTGTTTGCTTTTAAGTAATAGGCTCCTAAATGTTACATACCCTAAGTCACACTGAGACAGACATTGGGGCTTATTTTAATTTCATAATGATCTCGGTTGTTATTTATCTACTCAAGATACATGACCTACAAATGAAGGAAAAGGTGTTACGAGATTCCAGGAAGAAAGACACACGACATCAGCTGGTGGAAGGGAAAAAAAACCTTCTGTGTGGAAAATGCAAAGCCTATGCCTGCAGCACGGATGACATCAGAATTATAAAGGTATGTCTCTGTGAGGAAATCTGCATCCATGAACACCAGGGAAGGCAGCATTGTTGAACTAATGGCGTTGTTTATTGGTGTGGACAGTTGGCTATTTTGTGTAACCTAGACCAGAAAAAAAGTCTCGAGAACATCAGTAAAACACAGGACCAGCTGTCCTCACTTCTATAGCATGTGATGATGTAGTTGATGATGTGCACGGTGTGATACAATGGGAATCACTTCAGTTTCTATTTTTTTTCCTGCCAGAAATGGATGAGTTTTGTGGAAATCTATGTCATCTTCAATGACAGAACTCACAGTGTAACCAGTGGCTATTTATTTTCACATTAGCCTGAGATTGGAAGTCATCCCGATAACAAGGGATATCGAACACGAACCTCTGACTGTTAAATCAATTTTCTGCTGTTGGCTATTGCCTGTACGTGTGCAAGCAGACCCAAGAGTTCAGAAAGCTCTTTAAAAAGTTTCTGCATAGTACTCTGCAAAAAAACGCTCATAATATTTTAAATAATCCCTGCAAACTGAGTTCTGTGATAGTTCAGCCTACATCTTTAATAAAAGTTGCAAGTCCAGGAGGAAATAGCATTTTCAGGCTCCAGTTCAAATTGTCCATATGCTTCTGAATTGCTGATTTTTAAAACCTTTCACTATACATATTACAAAGAACTGCAACTCCTTTACCTTGTTAGGGTTGCTGTTTCTACCACTACAAAGTAATGGCATCACCCTTGTAGAAAGCTGGGCTTGTGTATTTAAAATGAGTGGGAAGCAGGAGTTTCTCATATTGTACAGATTGCTCAGGCTCAAATACTGTAGACTCTGTTTTTCAGAGAAGCTAGTAAGTTTGAATATGAAAATGTTGATGACTGGTGATACCTTGGTTTTGATAAGCCCAGGCCTGCTATTTAATGAATGGGAGAAAAACAAGTGATGAGCCAAGTGGGCTCAGGGTTCTTCCTGAGCGGCACAAAGCACCTGGTCAGGGAAATTGTGTTTGTGAGGGGCAGGGGAAAAAAAGACGAATGGTGTGTTTGTACCACTAAGCACTCCTGGCATGTGTGTTGTTGCAGGAATCTCATCACACTGTCCTGGGAGACGCATTCAAGGAGCGATATGTAACAAAGGCTCACAGCAGACCAGTCCAGTTTGATTGTTTTGTGAAAAAAAGCAAGATGCATTGCCGAGGTACCAGCTGCCAGCATGACTGGGGAATCATAGTGAAGTACAAGACATTTGACAACCTACCAGTGATCAAAATCAAAAGCTTTGTAGTAGAGGATGCTGAAACTGGGACACCAATGGATTTTACGAAATGGAAAGATATTAATTTTTATTTGAAGAATTTTGACGATGAAGAAACATCCAGCTGAACTCACCATTTTCATGCATGTATCACCCTACTGCAGTAAGCTGAAATAGTGGATGATCTATTCCAGTGTGTAATATGGTGCCTGATACTCTAGTCCCCTCAGCATCTGGCTACAATAAAAAAGGCTGGCATGGCGACTAAAAAAAAGACTTGCCACCTAATTAAATGTTTCACTAGGAGTTTGAATATAAACATGAATGACAAACATGTGCCTCAGCATCTCGATCTTAATCCTTCCTGCTATGAGGAAGTTGATCTGAAAAAAAGAAACTCATGTTGAATGAGTAACTAAACATCAAATTTTCACTGCCAGGCCAGACCTTCAGGCATTGATGAGTGAATCAGAATCATGTTTGCTACCGGGAAGCTCCTGTTGGACTGCACCTCCAGGCAGACAACGTGGCTTATGCAGACTGACACTTTAGGCACTGCTTTCACTGAAGCACTGTCTTCACTTCCAGATACAGATGGAGCCGACTGCACGAAAAATACATAAGGAGATTACTTAGAAAACATTTCTCCATTCTGTTAATTCTTGTGGCAGTCACTCTGAATACACTTAAGAGTGAGAATTAATATTATAACCCTGTTCATCTTTGAGTAAAAGGATATTTGTTACCACTGTAAGTAGATTCATGTGGTGTTGTGGATCAGGTCGTTCCTGAGTTCAATTAATATGCTGGTGTGATCACAGGTTCTAACTGCCATAAAAATCACTGACAAGGATCCTGAAATTGTGGTAATTGTCCCCCTGAGGACACTGAATGAAGGAAAGTCCATCACAGCAGCATTCTGCTGGGTGACAGAAGACTGCCAGTATTTAGCAGCAGTTATGTTCATCCTGTCTTGTGCAGGCCATTCAAAGAATAGAAACTAAAACATGGTAAGTCAAGACTTACATGACTCTGCTCCTACATGGACCAATGAAAAGAGTTTGCAGTCAAAGCTTTGTTCTGCGTCTTGGTACTCAGGACAACATGACAAAGAACACAAAACTTCTTGAAAATAAATTTAATTTTATGCATTAGAAATACTATCCCCAATAGGTCCACCTTTCAACAAAGGCTTGGATTGAAAAAAACAAAGTTCACATTTTTGAAAATTAATAAGAAAGCTAAATAATTATGTTCAGTATTAGATTCAGATTCTGGTCAACTGAATAAGAAAGCAAGTCAATATCAGATAATCAGGAAGAAAGAGAAATATTTGTTTATAGTGTCAGTTAATTTTTGGACCACTGGTATGAGCATAAAATAACTTCAGAGGCAAACTAAATGGACCAAATATATGAAATCAGCACATGATCTCCAACAGTTCCACACACAGATTCCAGCAGTATCTTAGTGACTTTTGCACTGCATTCTAACATAACTCAAGCCAATCACCATACAAAACAAATAATAAATGCTGTTTAACTTTAATTGGGCAAGCGTGTCCAGTTTCCTGATACACGGAATAATTCAGCATTGTAAACAAGCCTTCTAATACAATCCGTGAAAAAAAAACAAACCAAAACAAAAAACCACGTTCACTTCATGGTTCACGCTTTCAAATTTGTGATTACCATAGTTTTAGCGCATTCACCAGAAGGAGGCTTGTACCTGGGTATTTTTGCTTGATGTTTTTGACTAGGATGCCATTTTTCGGATCATGTAGTTCAGAATGCCGCCATTGTGGAAGTACGTGAGCTCCACATCAGTGTCAAACCTCATGATGGCTTGAAAGGTTTTCCCAGTATCCAGCTGTTGGGGACAAAGAAAGTCATTGAAGCAGCAGAACCTCCCACACGTTACATGACATCACAGTAAAATAAGGAGTATTATGACAGTTTTGCCATCTTATGAAATGATGATAGAAAACTAAAGTGAACAGGCACTGGACATCTGCATTTCTTTTCACAGTGGGTGACCACCAGCTGCTGAAGACTGGTTTGAACTAAACCACATTAAACACAGTCTGGAGTCTCCTTGCTTTGCATTTGCTGCCTCGTTTAGATATATTGCTGACACAAGCCTAGAGGCATGAGAGCTGACCATCCTTCCCAGCGGTTACACTAACTCCTGATGTTCTGCTATGTGGTCGTTCTTCTGGCTCAGGTACAACAGCAACACTAATTTCACTAGCCTCCCTTGAGGCCGACTGTTTGGGAATCAGAAAAGCACAAGGACTTGTGCATTAAGTGAATAAAAATGTTGTGTTTTACTGAAGACTCCCTCAGCCAGGTACTTCCACACAAATGCACCATGTTCATCTGTGACTGACAAGCTGACTCTTTCAGACCTTTACTTTCTCCATTTCAGAGCAGTTAATGACATGTGCAAGCAACTGTTGTTAGAAACTAATGCAGAGAGAGCACCTCCATTAAACAAACATGCAACACATAGATTACTCTGCTAACCGCTGTGAAAAAAAACCAGATTTTGATGCTAATAGGTAAAGTCAGTCAGTTTTACAGATATTCCAGTCAAGAATAAACCTAATTTCTATTGCAGATGCTAACATATTTCAAAAAAGGGCATTGGTTTGGAAAAGCAGTCTTTCAAACACAAGATCTGAAGTTTAACCAGACTTCATGTTGGGCATTCTTAAACTTCACTGTGAATGCTGCAGTAGACATTATTCTGTCAGCTGAATTGTCAATAACTTATTTTAAACTCATTTAAATTAGTCAGTTAAATAATTTGAATATCCACAGTTCACTTTGTACTGTGCTTCAAACATTTAACCGAGACAAAAATTTCTAGTGGACTTTGAAAGACTGGTCTGAAATACAGGACTGCTTTGTGCTAAATAAAACAGTTTGGGCAGGCTGCTTTTATATCCCGTCACAGCAAAACCCTATTAAAATGACAGTTTTCATCCCCTTCATCTTGATTCCTCTCCCTTCTTCAGATGAGAGGCTTACTGCCATATGAAAGCATGTTCGTTGAAGAGACAGTTAATTTTGAGAGCAATTGCAGTAATGAAGAAAATTCAGACCTTGGGTGTCTCATACCTTAATCTGGATGTTCATCTGCGGTTTCAGTTTTTCGGGAATGACAATCGTGTAACGCTCCCGTCCAGTGAGTCCTAAAGTCCCGGCATCCTCTCCAGGCAAATACTGCAGAGGAATCACTCCCATCCCAACCAGGTTGCTTCGATGGATTCTCTCATAGCTTTCAGCAAGAACAGCCTTGACACCCTGTGAAACACACGACAGGTACAGTTATCTTCATGGCCCAGGGTGGTCCTTCTGTGCTCACAGGAATGAAATTGGTGGGTCTGTGGTCCCCTCAGAACACCACCATTTAATTAGTATCTAAATCTTTACATGTTAATACAATTTAGACAAAAACAAAAATCGCCATTGGAAAACAAGCTGCCAAAACTGTCTCCTGCTCTGGAGACTTCCAAACCCCGCCTGGACGCGTTCCTGTGTGACCTGCTCTGGGTGACCCTGCTCTGGCAGGGGCTGGACTGGGTGACCTCCAGAGGTCCCTTCCAAGCCCTAACATTCTGTGATTCTGTGAAAACCTTAGATGAACCTAATCTTAAACACAACTCTCCTAAAACTTTAAAAAACTCATATGCTATCGTCTTCATATATTCCACACCAAGTAAGCTGGAATCAGAGTTCAGGCTAGTAAATAGTGTAGGACAGGACAGACAAAGAACAGAACAGGTATTTCACTGTACGTGGATTTTTGTTAGGCGTTAGGCTCCTACAGCACCCCTGCAATCTGCATGGTGAGGTCCTGCTGAGCTTCATTTTCACTGATGCCACTTGTCTCACACTTTCTGACTTCCCTGCTAAGGGAGCTGAAGGAATAGGCTGGAACAGAACCACAGTCCGCTGGCTGATGGGAAGCAGAAGCAAAGAAGTTTGCCTTTCTGATGCAGCCTTGTGAACTTCTAGCTGAAGATCAGTCAAGGCTTCCAGTCTGAAGAGGATCTATTAATATTTAAAACAGCTTTTGCAACTCTGCTGTGGCTCTTACAGGCAGCTGATATTTCAAAACAGCTCTTGCTATCAAAACTGAGAATGAGCTGCCCAGGATGTTGGCTAGAGCTAGTCTTCCTGCCAAAATAATGCATTTTTAAGCCCTGTCCTCCCTCTACTTTACTGTGGTCACTCACCAAGAGGAACGGTCCTTTAGCTGCCCAGTCCCTGGAACTTCCTGCACCGTACTCCTTCCCAGCCAGCACAATCAGAGGATGACCAGCCTGTTTGTATCTTTCTGCAGCGTCAAACACGTCCAGCTGGAAGGAAAATGCCAAACATTTTACACGCTTTTTGGAGGTGGATGTGCAGGTCCAGGGGAAAAAAGAATGCGTGTCCCCTCATGAAGACTTGAGCCCACACTGCCACATGTCCCATCTTCAGAAGGTTTTAACCACACACGGCTTGGTGGCTTCTGGTCTGATCCTGCACCCAGCACAAAGCTGCACCTTCCCCTACTGCTTCTACCTGCTTCTGTTCTCTACTGCTAGGTCAGCACTGCTCCTGTCCCCTCATGAGCTTCACTTAAAAGGCACCTAAGTAAATGACTTTCCTCCTTACTTAAGCTGTAAGGAGCAAAGCCAGTATTAACCCAACCCACTCTCAGCCTCAGTTTAGAGCAGCAGGTGTACTTACAGTTTCCCCAGAGGGGAAATGGACAGTCTGAGGTCCTTGTTTATCAATAAATTTGTTCACCAAGCGAATGTTTGCAAATGTTCCTCTGGCCATGACGGCATCGTTCCCTCTGCGGGAGCCGTAAGAATTGAACTCTCGAGGAGTCAAGCTATTAAGGGAAAAGAAAACAAAGTGAAAAAGGAAAGCGATGTTGTTTTTAGACTGAAGCACTCGTGCTTTAGAAGAAGAAAGTAAGGAACTGGTGTTTTAAGGCAGCACTCAGCTACCTGATACTTCTGCTTTTAAGATCTTTTTAAATGGGAAAAATAAATTTAAAAAAATAGATCGAGTCGAGACGTGGCATCCCTGGCGGCAGGGAGGCTGGATTAAAATGATCTCTAAGGTCCCTTCCAGCCTAGGCCATTCTATCATTCTATGATGTCTGCCTACAGCTTGGTGACAGAAAGCATCTTCTGTAGTATTCTCATCCCCTGCCCTAGAAAACAGTACCTGATACTGAAGCAAGGATTTCGTTCATACAGTCAGAAGATGCAATGCTATTCCTAACAGCTGGCCACTGAAAATCCTCCTGGTTATTTATATTGCCAGAGCATCTAGAGCAAAGGTAGAGACTGCACTGTGCTAAAAGTCCAGAAGGCAGAGAGAGACCCTGCTGTAAGTGAGAATTACAGAAGACAAAGTTCATTTGCAAACAGAGATATGGCAATAAGGGGACACCGCAGCCTAACCACAAACAAACCACGTGATGGAATGCGACAAAAAATCGGACTGTTTGCATTGGGCTACATCCAAACAGCAGCTGTGACACACAAGATCTGTGTTCTAAATAGCCCTGCACACACAACATTTCAGAGTAACTGATAGCAGAGGGCCAGGAAGTCCAGAGCAGTTGGTCTGCAGTAGATCCCACTGTTTAATAAATTTCCTCTATAGAATTATTACGTCTAGTGATTTATTTCTTTTTTTATACTGTCAGTGCTGTTCTTCAAAACACCACTGAAGTTGTAAGAAGTGCTAAAACAGACAATAAACGTATTATATGATCTGTGAAGACTGAATAGGCCAACTCAGCAAGTCCTAGTCATGCTGCCCATAGAAAAGGACCAACATTTTACAGCAGTTTGGGCTCCAACCACAGTATTTTGTCAGTTTTTCCAGCTGTACTGGAACCTAAACTTCTGAATGTTCTGCAGCTCCTGACTGCCTAGACATATGAAATAGCTGCATGTGCTGGGAGCAGTGAGCATAAAGTCAATTTCTGGCATTAAGGACCACGATTGTTTTGCTTTGATAGGGAAACAAATCCTGATCCCCTTATTTATGAACAGACTTACTGCAAAAACCAGCCTGGAAGTTACCCTCTTCCCCTTCTACAAACAAAGGTCTGCAGCTCCTCAGTGCAGCAGATATGCACACCTGGTGCAATTCTTACACTTGGTGAGAGCTGCTGGAACAGCAGTGAAAGAAATGTGGGTTTTTTTCTTCCTTTATATATTCTCCAGGCCTCTGCCAAGGTGAACAGACAGCTGGTATCCGTGCCTGTAACACAGTGCAGTAGTTGTGACTTATTTCCTCTTCCCAATTTGCAACAAGAACAAGACACAGTGCTTACCCTCTGCTGGTCAAGTAACGGGCTGCAGGGCTGTTTCTTGCAATGTTCCCAGCTGGAGATATGTGGTCAGTTGTCACAGAATCTCCAAAACTCAGCAGAACATAAGCATCTTTTATTGTTTTGGGGGTCTGAAGAGCCAAAGTCTAAATCGTCAAAAATACAAAATTATTAAAATACGGCACAGAAATCCTTTACCTTTCTCAAAGGTGCAAATTGCAAAACAAAGTCTCCCTTTTTAAGCAGTTTAGCAGAAAGAAAAAAATAACACTATTAAAAATATTTATGCTTTTTAACAAAATAGGATGTTCTGGCTGGCTGTCAGGAAGTTCATGTATGAAGAAACAGATGAGGCAAAAAAATGAGCTGAGGCTTCCCGTGGTACATGCATGAATGCAGATGAAAATCCAGGATTCCTAGATATCTGCACGCATTGAAAACTGCATTTTCTTGTAAACAGTAACGAAACAGCAATCTGAACACTGAGCTATTTGGTGCCAAATGCAGGCAGGCAGAATTGTAGATTTTGTTTCCTGTCCTTTTCCCTCACGTGCTTCGTGACTATTTGAAAGTATTTCAGTGTAAAAGGCAAGTGAGATTTTTCAAAAGCCCTGAAGTGGCAGGGAATCCTTACAAGCACGTACCAGACCATCAAAGAAAGGAGGAGACTTGATGTAAGTCGATTTGGGGTTCCAGGTGTACAGTTTGTCAGAAGGAGCATCTAAGGCATTCCAAGACTTATTTACTGTCTGAAAAACATACAAAACCACCCCATTCATTTTCAAGTTTTCAGAAGCAGTGCAATTACTTCAGAATCCAGGTAGACTCACAAATCAGCAAAACCCTTGTGTATTTCTTGAAGCACTTTGGAAATTTTTATGACAACATACATTATGGGTTTTTCTTTAAACAATTATATCTATTAATAGCAAGTAAAACCTTCATTTCACTGCAAAAGAAAAGCTTCTCATCCAGTTTTCTGACAATAAGATTTTTCGTGTACACAGAAAACACTTTATAATTTTCCAATCTATTTATCAGTACTCTTAAGAAGCTCTCCTAACATGTAAACTTTAAGAAACCTTTGTTTCAACACCTGAGAAAGCCTTGCAGGAAGACATTACCAAGTACAAGTCTTTTTTCTGATGTGAATGCTACTAGGTAATGCAGATGTATTTTATGTCAGCTGAAAAACACTAAACATCTCTGAAAATGGAAAATCTCATCTTCTACTGTCAGCCTAGGATGACTGTTTCAGACACATCGTTTTATATGTTACATTAAAAAAAAAACATTAGGGAGCAATTTTCAGGATATGGCTGTCTGTAGGAACTAATTAGTTAACTGGAAGGCATTTTTTAAAAAAATAAATAATAAAATGTCATTTGAATACTTATCCAAACACAAGCAGCAGCAACAGAAAGAAAGGGTTTGTTTCATTATCAACACCAGCTTATTGACCATCTTCAGAACAGGAAAGTGCATCAACTAAGCTACTGCCCAAGGGATTAAATCACCTCTATTTTTTGGTAGACTTCCTTGAACATCCCTGGAATAACAAATTGACGCTCAACGGCCTGAATCTCACTTCTCGTTGGCCAGATATCTTTCAGGAAAACCTTCTTCCCCGAAGCATTTATTCCTGTAGAAAATGGCACTGTTATGTTTGTTGCGTAAATTTTCCATTAACATGACACGAAAAAGTTTCCCGTAGTGTTCTTTGGTTATGCATCCCTTCTAACCTCGTCAGCACTCATGGGATGTTTTATTTTGCCTGGAAGGGTCTGACAAAAGAGGGCCTCAAACATAATGATGACTGTATGTGTGCCTCCTTTTGTGATTTCCAATGGCCTTCCAAAATAATTTATAGAATAATTTCGGCTGGAAAGGATCTTTGAGGGTTGTGCACAAAGAAACTTCAGTAGGACAGGTGAGGCTGTGACCTAGACATAACCAAAGCAATGCCCCTGTGGAATTACAACACTGGTCAGCTCTGGCTTCCCCCTTTCCTCACTCTGCAGCCTTCTTGCTGCTTTGTCTCTTAACAATTACATGCTTTGCATCCCAGAGGTACTCAGTCACATCTCCCCAGGGCAAATGTTTCTGAAGAGCTTAATTCCAACCAGTTCAGTCTATAAACTGTGCAGAGAAGTGTCCTGACGCTGTCTTACCCAAAGGCTCTTTCTCAAAGTCAATCCGGACAGTCCCTGCAATGGCGTAGGCGATCACCAGCGGTGGGGAGGCGAGGTAGTTAGCTCGGGTGTTGGGATGGACACGCCCTTCAAAATTCCTGTTGCCAGACAACACACCCACTGCCACCAGGTCTCCCTGTAAGAGAGAGTCAGAGACAAAGGCAGCTGAAGTTCCTGCAGCCCCCACACACCCCGCAGGTCTGCAGAGCTGCTCCGTGCTGCAACATCAACGACTGGACAGTCACAGAACCGTCTCCTTCCAAACAATCCCAAAGCACTTTGTGCAGAAAAGAGAACACAGACTGAATTTCCTTCATGCACAGCAGACAAAAGTCAGTGCACAGTAGAACACAGCTCAGACAGAATACAACAAAGAACAGCTTACCTAAATAACCTGCACAGGAAAGCCACGTACCTGTGTAATGGCCTCAACCACGGGCTCTGGCAGTGGCCCACTATTGCCAATACAGGTCATACAGCCGTAACCCACCACATCGAACCTAGGCAGAGCACAGAAATAACCAGTGAGCAAAGAGCTATTTTGGAACAAGATATTTATCCCCTTAGCACTGGGCTAGGGTTACTTTCAGAAGATGCACTGTTTTAACAAACAAATTGGTGCTGAGAATAGCATTTTTGAGAATGCTCAATTTTTATCATTGCAGAGACTGTCCATACACACAGAATGAGGATCGGCAAAATGTGTTATATAGCAAGACGAACAATATCTTGCTGTGTCATTTATGTTATTTAAAAAGCATTGCTCTTGAAAAACAGATCATTTTCCTGCTTAAGAACACATGTCTTCAAGAAGCTACAGCAGGCAAAAGGCTTTCACCCTCGTGGGCACAAAGTCGGCACAGCCGCAGTGCGTTACCCCAGGCAGGATCATTCCCCAAGATACCTCCCCCGTATCTTTTAAACTGTACAGAGAAATAGTTGTTCTATTGCATCACTTCTTGTCACTGCCTTCAGTTAAGCAGTCACAGGACAAAAGCACCCTTACCCTAGTTGGGAAAGGTAGCTCATAACTCCACTCTCCCTCAGATAGTAAGTGACAACCCCGCTGCCTGGGGACAGGCTTGTTTTAATGTACGGCTTCACTGCCAAACCAGCTTCGACAGCTTTCTTAGCAAGCAGTCCTGAAAAATACAAAGGACAGTTGCAGGTTTTCCATGAAGTGGGACAGTTTGGTGGATCAACATGTTAACAGAAACATCATTAAATCACTGGAAAACAGAAAAGGGTCCATTTCCAGCAATGAAATGGCACAGTGAGCCAACAGCAGTGTTACTGTACAGAGTTATTTAAGACTTTTGACAGCCTCTTCTTAGCTCTGTATAACAGCTTTCGTGCACTTGAACAAGTGTCAGAGGTGCTGGTTAATTCAGTTCCAGCTTGCTCTGTAGAGAAGACTGTGCAGGAAAAAAAATGCATTTTCTTAATCCACAAGTCTCCCTACTGTTTCCAGAATTCTTTCTGCTACCCTTAGTGAGTAAGCTCAGGTTTTGTGCTTCAAATGACAAACCCAGCACTGTGCGTGCAGAACCACATCAGTGTTGCACTTGTTTTTCGGACACACAGCCAGAAACACAGAGAAACTACTGCATATGAAGCTAATGACCTTACCTGCTCCTAACATCACTGAGGGGTTACTGGTGTTTGTGCAGCTTGTAATGGCAGCAATCACTACTGAACCGTGAGAAAGTTCGAAGTCACAGCCCTCAAAAGTAAATTTGACTGTGCTGTTGTGTCGGTCTGGAGCAATTTGGAATCCCTTGAATCCTTGCTGTAAGAGGAGAAAGTAAGAATCAAATGGATGTGGTTAACATAAATTCTTTGACTGGAAATCAGTATGGGCTGGGAAAGTCATGAATGAGAAGCATCTCTCAGTCACATCTGTGCTTGCACATTTAGGTCCAGAGGCGAAGGTCAATGTGATAGACAAAAATTTTTTTTCTGGAGTCTATGCTAGTCTCTGTTTACTGATAAAAGAGGCAGTCTTTGTACAAAAATGTATTTGTGTTTTCTTCCTGCACGAATATATCCCTCTTCAGATTGCTCAGACACTTCTTGCTCCCACATGCTCCAGACTTCTGACCACTTACAGTTGTTACACAATCTAGTCTCAAGAATTTAGCCGTAACATGTAAGACTTTTAAGCAATGAATATCGAACAGTTCACTCTTAATACTAAGAGCTGACTTGAGAGGCAGAAGCATAACAACTGAAAACAAAGGAGCAAGAAGGCACTGAGCACACTATGAAAAATTAAGCTTACAGATCTGAAAGTATAAGGTCATTTAGTGGAGTCTGGAACATGTAACAAGACAAGAATTATTAAGAACTGCTATAGTTGAAGTTTCTTGCTTCATATCACTATAGAGTTCTGCCTTTTAACAAGGGCAGCTACTGTATCTCGTAAAAATTCACATTGATTTTGGAAACTTAAGTGTCTGGACCTATAAATCGAAATAAAAATCTTGCTCTTCTTTCAATGGCCACTTTTGACTGGATGATAGAGACAGAAGTATTTTTTTCTTCCTGCTCTCACTGCCAACATCAAAGAATCTTGGAGACACATGTAGTTCTGAATGCAAAACCACCTTGTGCAGCTCAGAGCATCACCTGCTTGGAAAGCTGGAGAGCTGGGTGGTTAGCACAGACCTCAGTGTAGGAGCTGCCTGGTCAACTCGTAACAACACCTACCGTGGCCAGCTCAGAAATTGCAGGTGACCGTTGAAACCATGTCAGGCCTAGACCGATCCAAAAATCAGAAAGAACAACTACTTCAACAGGATGTGAACACCTTCATGTGAGAAGCATCATCCCAATTTTAAACTACTCACTGCTGAAATCACCTTCTAAACTGCATTCAAACGTCTTAATTTTCTTTTCAACAGGCAAATAAAAACCGCACAAGTTAACCCTAGATTGTAGCTCCTGAACACCAGATAACTTTTAGAAGCACACATTAGTTCGTGTGCCCAAATGTTCCTGGTCCCTACCTTGGCTCCCAGACAAGTCTCAAAGTCCTTCTTCATATCTGACACAGCAACTTTGTCCTGAGGTCTTTTTGGTCCACTGCAGCAAGGCACAACAGTGTGGAGATCCAGCTCAACAACCTGTTAAAGAACAGTGAGAGGTCAGCACTGCATGACAGGTTGAAGGTCATTTAGCCACAAGTATGCTTACTTCTGCTCCTGAACCAAAGCTAAGTCTTTATGCTTGTTTGCAGAAATTATCAAAGACATACAAGAAGGTAAAGATCAGAAGAAAAAGAACAGTTCTGATTTCAGACCCTGTCAGCTCCGAGGTCTGGCTCTCAGAGGTACTGCAGTGACTGAAAACCCAACATATGACTAAAGCTTCCAAACAGTACAGATGTTTTTGAGAATTATGTCTTCTCACATGCTAGTAACAGGGTCTTCTTCAGAGAACAATTACATGAGAAATCCTGGTACTGGCATAGACCAAAGCAGAGTTATTCACCTTGGCCTTGGGGAAAACATCCAGTCTATTATACAACAGAGATTATCATATTTTCCTGTTCCTCACCCATGTTTCAACTTTGGTTTTATAGTGTGCTGTATCTTTCTGCATTTACTAAGGTTTTTGAACCATCATGCAAACTTGAACATAAGTTACAAGATAAATCCTTACTGTAGAGAAAACCAGGAATATTCTTGAGTTTCCCAATACAGAGTAAAATCTTTGTTTTCCTGCACAGAAAACAGCTTGTGTGGTGTGTGGTTACCACACAGAGCTTTTAAGTGTCTTGACTCACACAGTAAAATGAGCTGCTGAACAGAAGGGTAAAACTGGGACAAAGCTGGCACAGCCAACATCCAGGCTATCTTTATGGCTAGTCCAGCCTAGACTGGGCTTCTCAAAACTGCACGGATCAAACTGCAGAATCTGCACCAGCTACAGCTCAGCTGAGAGCCAACCGACACCTATGTCCAAATGTTCACACCTGGAGAGCAGCCACCTCATCCCACTGGGCCATTAGTTACGACAGCTGTGTGGAGCAATACAAAGGATAAGGAGGCCCTTGACTATTTGTTATTTCTGTGAAAAATAGACAATTGTCACTCTAAAGTAGGGCAGGGCATAAAACAAAGAGCCAGAAGACAGAGTAGTTTCTAACCTGTGTGAAGTCTGGATCCTGAGAGGAGTTCTTGAAATCTCTTAGCATTCCCACAACCTCAAGATACTTTTTGGTACACGTTACTTTTTCTTTATCACGGCCTAAGGTGAAAATCAAATATATCGAAACACAAATGAAACCGAGGAACTACTGTGCCAGGAAAAGTAAAAAACACCTAACGGGCTATTTCAGTGCTCACTCTGTACCCTGCACTATGAGATCCTTTCAGCACAAATATTAGAGACTCACAAAGCAACTGAGCAGACTTAGTGCCTTTTGCAGAACAAAAACTGAAGTTCCTTCTCCTGCCATCTGGACAAGCTAGGTCCCACAGAGCTAAGCAGGCACTTAACTGTGAAACTGTCTGAAAATTGGATCTTCCTAAATATGGACCCAAAGAGCAAGAAACAACATGAGTAAGTGAATACAGTTTAAAAAAGAAAAAACATTACAGCTCAGAAGGCTCCACTTGATTCAACCCCATTGCTGACTACACCTGGTGTCCTTGCTTAATTTACTTCTTTAGCCCACAATCTCTTCTGACACTCACCAGTTTGTAAGAGGTACCCAATGCTAATATCGTCCACTGGGAAATAGGCAGCTGTGGCTCCGTACTCGGGACACATGTTGGCAATGGTGGCTCGGTCAGCGATTGACAGCTGGGCTACACCAGGACCAAAAAACTCCACGAATTTACCCACGACTCCAACTTGGCGAAGGTGCTGTTAGAAAAATACAGCGCCTGTGTCATTTCTAGGTGTCAAATGATGTAAGCACATACATTATAAAATCCAGCTTTTGACTTCAGAGAAACCTTTTTTAAAGGTTTCTGTAGCCATTTGAAACCAAGGAGATTTGGTATATGAAATCCCAAAGACAAGGACACAGAGACGTAATGCTTGAATGATTAAGTATAACACAGGGATGTATTCCTTCTAAACTTGTTCTTCCTCTCATTTAAACTAGAGTCTATCTTTAAACAACTGTATTTTTCTCCACATAATTTTCTACAGGGAGGAGAATAGTGTAGGGTCTTCAGCTAGGAAACCCAGAAAGATGGAGAAACAGGAAGAACCAACTGCACAAGCATATGAATCAAATCGTAAATGACTGAACACACACATCTAGATGAACTTAAAAAAAAAAAAACATAAGCTTTCCCCATTTGGAAGTTCCTTCTAGAGACAACACCCCAGGATGAACATGTGTATCAGATTTCTGAGCTCCAACAACATTAACGATGGCCCAGTAATACTCTTAATTCAGTCATAATCCACAGATTGAAACAAACATGTAATGAACATTTCAGCCAAACACATGCAGATCAAAGAAATCAGACTGCAATGCTTACTGTCTGTTTTCAGGTTTTACATTGCCTTCTTTTAAGCAAGGACTTCAAAAAATGAAGTTATTGTGCTTCTTTTGAGGTGGCAGAGAAAGCAGATCCTTTTACAAGCACTGTTGTTCCACAATAGGTCTGCACATGAGAAATTTGAACAGGCCATGAGATATCAGCTCTCTGTTCTATTTTGTCTGACTTTTGGGAAACAGATTTGCCTGGCAAATTTGCTATTGTTGCTGGGCAGCTGATTTTAAAAAAAGAAAGTCCAAAATTACTACATGGACGCACACACAGGGCTCCTAAACACAAAGCACAGCAGCCCTGTTCCACAGACTGTGCACAGCCTCTTGCAGCACCGGCAGAACAGCAGAGACGTCCCTTACCTTGGTGATGGTGAGCACGATGTCGGTGGATGTCACCAGGGGCTGAGGGTTTCCCAGCAGCTTGTAGCCAACCACCTCAGGAAGCACCATGCTGATCGGCTGCCCCAGCATCACCGCTTCTGCCTCAATGCCACCGACACCTGTACACAGCAGGAGACGACAAGCCAACTACTCTGAGACAGTAAACTGACAAAGACAAACCCATAAAGTACAACTGACTGGTGATCACTAGATTTAAGGTGTGAAAGAGAAAGCAGACAGCCAGAGGGCTGAGCCTTCTGCTAAGAGGCACTCCTCATCTCGCTTCAGCTTCTGCAAGGTTGAGCCTCTTCAATTTTGTTTTATTTCATACTTTCATCCTGGTTCCTCAGCCATTATAGAGGATATTAGGTAAATCTGAGTAACTTACTCTGAGGATGGTTGGCTTCTATAATAACTGATGTAAAAGTTTTGTTTAATGATTTAAACATGTGATGCATAAACAAAGAACAATTGATGTGGCACCAGACATGGTGTTCTGCGAGTCAAATGTATGTGGACCATGACTACTGGTCACCAAACAAACTTAAAAGTTATTTTAAAGGAAGGAAAGATTACTAGAGTCAAGACTGTCAAGCAACTGACAAAAATGCTACTTGTTCAGACAGAAATATCTTTCTTACATCTACTAAGTCTCAATATGGCTTGCGCACATGCAGATGGGAACTCTGTATAAGAACACCCTCACTGGTAAGGACACCTGCAGTGACCGCTTCATTCTGCTGGTTTAGTAAGGTGAAGTATCAAGATGCCATATGCAATCTACAAAAACATGATATTTACTAGCAATTTGGCATTAGGCAACAGTCCCTCTGCTGTTTATCTTCCACTTTTAAACCCTCTACTTTTTGTTTAGTTTAATTCATACAGAGCTAGAACAAATTGCCTGTAACAGTTAATTCTGTATGCCAGACCAGTTCTACCGTTTTTCCCACTGAATTGTTCTGCAGAAATAATCTCCCCTTTATTTTACGCAAAAATATGTTTCTACGTTGATCAAAAAAGGTAATTCCTGTGATTCTTTTCACTAGGCACTGGATCATTTAAATAGTCAATTAGTTGACGTGACTGGCAGGTCACCACAGACAGGCAGGATCAAGTTCAGCATTACCAGCCACCACCAAGAAACACTAGATCCAAGAGTGTGCACTTGGAGCACGTGGGGTACAGACTGTGCCCAGACAGACTTTTCACATTCTGGAGAAAAATGAAGCTCTCTTTCAAGCAGCTATTGTGTTAGAACACCATTTAAATGACAGTTCCATGTACAAAGTGCTTTCAAATATAGAATAAAAGGGACATCTCTCATCACAAACATGTCATGGTTGTAAATAAAGTGAGGTTGTTTGTATTTGTTTTCAAAAGTAGCAGGAATTCCTCCACTCTTGACAGGAAGTCTCAATCGACTAACATTGCTACAGCAGTACAGGTGGGGTGTTAAAAACACAATGTTGTGCCTCTGTCACGCGTGGTACTGAGAAGTTGAAAGCATCTTTATGAACAGTGAGCAAATGCTGTGTAAACCCACAATGTCTTCTGCATTTGTACAATATCTATTTAGGACTCTTATTATCACAACACAGGAAGACAAAAAGCTCCACTGATGTTTTCGCTACCATGTGTGGGATCACTGCAAGTATTCTCATTTTCATACCTACTTATTTAGTCAATAATTCAAACTCTGCAGTTTGCCACTACAAACAAAAGAAGAAATTATTTGTATTTCTGTACCAAGTATTCTGCAAACTACTGACATCAGAACATACTCAATAGTGCTGTTTTTCCACAATGGCCTTTTTGGTCATATTTAACTCACTTGGATCCAACTTTCAGCATCTTCTGTCTAACAGGTCATTTGCAGCACTTTTTGATAAGGCAACACTCTGAAAGTAGCCAGGTGACTATGGAAAAAATGGATGCTTCAACTCCCTCGCCTTCCCAAACAACTAAGACGTTTCCAGAAGTATTATTTAATATTCTCCCTGCCTGTTTCCTTGTGATTTAAATACAGGATAGAAAATATATAAAAAACCCTCAGACAACACTACACACACCAGAAACAATCTGAAGCTGTTATCAGAAAAAGGAACTTAACTACAAAGTCTTAAATAACTGTAAGAGACTCTACCAGATTCTTTTAACTTGGGGTTGATCTGTGCATTGTGTCTGCCTGGCACAGGGATAATTTTTCTGCACAGCATCCCACACAGTGCCATGTTTTCAATCTGCGACCACACCAGTGCTGACAACATGCCAATGTTTTAGCTATCGCTAAGCAGCGCTGCACAGCGTCAGGGTCTTCTCTGCTTCTCACTGTGCCCCACAGCAAGTCAGCTGGGGTGGGTGAGACACTGGGAGGGACACGTCCAGAACAGCTGGCCCAAACTGAATGAGATACCCTGTGCTGTAAAACATCATGCTCAGCATTAAAACTGTGAGGTAGAGTGCATTTTTCCAAAGTAGCTGCTGCCCAGATCCTGGCTGGGCTTTACTGTGCTGGTGGGAGGTGGTGACTGATTCTCTGTATCACTTGCTTTTGTTTCCTTTCCCTCCACTCCCTTCACCTACTTAAACTGTCTTTGCCTCGTCCTGTGATTTTTTTTTTTTGCATTTGCCCTTCCAACCCACTTCCCTCATCCTGCTGGCAAAAGGGGCAAGCGAGCAACTGGGTGAGGGCTGATCTGCCAGCCAGGGTGAGCTCAGCAGCACCTGACACATGGCTCAGTGGGCTGACGGACCATTTGTGACCCGCTCCTGCACATACCCCAGCCGAGCACCCCCAGGCCGTCGATCATGGTGGTGTGTGAGTCGGTGCCCACCACGCTGTCTGGGTAGTAGTAGCCATCCTGGTCCATCACCACTCTCGCCAAGTACTCCAAGTTCACTTGGTGGATGATCCCAGAGCCTGGCGGAACAATCCTCATGTTTTTAAAAGCCTGAGAGCCCCACTGAAACAGAAGGAATGGGAATAAAACATTTTCAGTGCAGACAAGCACTAGAAGAACTTTTGGTCATTACGCATTTCTCCATGCAAACAGGATTAATTCTTTCAGTACCTTTAAGAATTCAAACCTTTCTTTGTTCCTCTCAAATTCCAGGTCCTGGTTTTTTTGCAAGCTGTCTGATCTGCAAGTGAAAACCATCAGCTGTCAGAACCAGAAGTATCCATCCGGAATTTGGGTCTGGTCAGACATACCCAAAGGTTGGAAGAAGAGTTATTAGCTCATGTTAATGCTGATCAATCTCATCTTTTCAATCTCACTGCACCTGCGAGCTGCAGGCAACCAGTGAAAATGATTGAAGAAATCTTGACAAGATAAGACCTGAAGCCTGGTTCAAATCCAAGTGCTAATCTGCATATTATATATGCAGCAGGCCTGAAACCCACAGTGCCAGAACACTCATTACCCCAGAGATGAGTCTTTAGATAATTATTACTAATTTTGCATCTATTTTTAAACTCCCTAGTGTTATGCATCTCTAGAAAAAAGTTACAGGGAGCTGATTTTTGACAGTTATAGATGTCAAAATTTTTCTCCCCTGCCAACTATGAAACAGCATTAGTGAGAATTTGTATTATTACTAATCTGCAGCTAAAAAAAAAGTAGGAAACAGTCATATTTGAAAACTCTCTAGGAACATTCTTCTACAAAGCACGCTTCGCAATACATTTCTGCTCAGCAGTTCATTACTTTTATTCTAAAGAAGCCTCTAAACGTCAGCACCGAGAAAGTGCCCTTCACATCCTTTAATTTCTACCTTCTGTGAATTTTCTTCTTTGCAATGCCATAACTGAAGCAGACCAATTCAAATCTCCTACAGAGGACAATAAATAGCAAGCAAGGAATTTGAAAGACAGAAGAAAACCACTGAGAAACCTCTACTTGCAGGATCTGTTTGGAAGAGTAACTCAGCAGGGCCATGTTTCAATACCAGAGGGCAGAAGGACCCTACGCAGAGCTCTTGTATTTCATTGAGGGTCTAACGAGTGCTAATCTCTCTGTAGCATGGTGGGGACTGAATAGCATTACGGGATTTTTCCTGCCTATAGGGGCCACATCAACCAGTACTTCATGTGCTTCTGCCTGGAGACACTGAGCTAGCAAACAGTTCCTCAGAAACAGGCTGCAGCAGCTCGCATCTGTTCTTAAATAAGGAAGAAAGGAGATATTCTTGTGTGTCCTTTCCAAAAAGCCATGCAGGGTCAAAAAACTGCATGTAGAAAAAGCTATTTCTGAGCAACTAATAATAATGGAGTATTATTATGGAAAATTATGATCACCACAGGTCTGCACAGAGCCTGTTTCTATCAACATTTAGTCCAGGCTTGTGCTGCTGAGAGATACATCATACAAAAAACAAAACTCCATCTAATTCACAGCAACTTCTTAGAGTCTAGAATATTATAGTCCAAGTGCTAAGAATATCACTAGTGGAACTACCTTTATTATCAGCAACTGGATCCAGCTTGTTTTTTACCACTAATAACCAAGAGTTATTTTGCATCCTTACCGCCTGTTAAAATCAACCTGGATGGAGTGATCGATCACTAGGTCAGCAGGACAGATGGGATTGATTTTTTCAGGGTCCCCACCAAGTTTCTTCACAGCATCACGCATCGCAGCAAAGTCAACCACAGCAGGTACCCCACTGAAACAGAGAAGGCACAGGCAAGGTGAAACAATTTGGGAAAAAAAACCACAACAAAACAAGCACGACCAAGATCCTGACGCACAGAACAGACACCGATCGTCCCACATAAAGCAAACTGCAGCCACCCTGAACCCTGAGACCACTGCTCTACAGCAGAGACCTTGGGGAGACAAAGTCAGAGGAGCAGAAGGGAGAGAATGTATCTGTATCCTGAGCTCTGTAAGAATGAAAAGCTACAGCAAAAATTCACCAAATAACAAGAGCAGTGTAACACGCTTGGCTGCGAATGCGGAAACTCAGTCCCAGTCAGCGTTCCTCTGGGACCTTGAACTGGTTTCTCTTCTTTTGCTCTGATCCTTCCCAATCTGTTTAAAAAGAAGGAGGAGGGGGAAAACAACAATGACCTTTCTTTGATTCTTTGCAGCGTTTATTTGTCTGATTTTTAAGGCTAGAGTCATCTCTTCCAAGTTTTTCAAAGCACAGGAGAACAGTTAACTCGGGCTGTTTGGTACATTCCACACTTCCAGTGACACTGGCAGAGCAGGGCATCAGATCTCCTAAACTGCAAAGGAATAACCACCTTTGCAGAGTAACTGCAGTGCACCGACCTGCCCTGGGAGATGACTGAACAAACACAAAAGGCAGAAACAAGGTGTACCACTCATCTTCACTAACAAATTATTGTGCTTACCACTGACAAAAGATCCTTATGTCATAAGTGACACTCAAACAGCACATTTTCAAGCCACACATCAACATCCACATTTCTGCCACCTTGTGTATCTTGTGACAATCCTGGAAGCCCTTGAACTCCAACAGACTCAGAAAAAAAGTCTGTATGTCTCACTCATCCAAAATGATTTTTAGCTCCTAAATTAAGCCTTCCTTACCAAGTCAGGCAGGCCAAATACAGAGGAGGCCAAAGCAATGCACATGTGGGTCTTTTGTCCATCCTGCACTTCCAACGCGAGTTCAGTCACAAGCAAACAGGGAGCAGTAACCACTTCAATACTCATCCTACCACACACATTTCCATATTTATTTTAATAAAGCCTCTGGTGCTTCTCAGCACATACATGTCCATCTTCCACAGATGTACACGCTACACCATGACATTCTTCCATCCGTTGGGGAAAACCTCTTGCACACCAGCCCATTTGATTTTGCTGGCGGCTGAGACAGAGAAAGATCTCTATGAAGTGCTTGTAAGGCTCTGGCACCATTCTGCAACCCACTGAGAACACACTGGTTCTGCCAGGGCAGCCCAAGGAAGCTATGATTACTTTGAAATATATCAGAAACAATGCAAAAAGAAAAGAAAAGGCTTTGTAACTCCCACACAATTCTAGCTTGAAAATCCCGAGTGTTTACAAAAACGAACAGAAAAAGAGGTCTCCGTTATCTAACCTTGTCACGAATAACTGACGTTGTCCAGCAGATAAGATGTTGTTCTAGATCAGACCTAAGAATTTCTGTAATTCTAATCCAGGACTCATGAATGTAATTGCTTTATGGCTTCTGGAAACTTGCCAATGCTACCTTTTCCAAAAGATCCCACTTAGGACCCTGTTCAAGACCTCATTTTCACAAATGCAGCTGCTCTGCAAGCTGACAGGAACATTTTCAAAACTCCGCAGGAGAACAGGGGGCACGAAAGAAGCACAGTAGTAAAAGGAACCATGTTTGCTTGAAAATTTGGCTTCCTTTGTGCTCCAGCTTTTTCAAATGTTAACAATTGCTAGCAGGTAAAAAAATAGCTAGGAAATCAGCACTTTTTTCAATTGAGGCTCTGCCGGTTTTTCCTGATGTCTTCAGGAGCTGAGCTGTACTGGGTCTCTATCACCTGAACAACCTTTAGGAAAATGCAGAACAGAAGGCATGACAGCTGGGACACCTGACTGCTCCGAGAAATAAAATCTCCAGACATCTTGGCAGCACGGGGCTTATCATGCACGAAGGATGCTTTCTTACACTGGCAGAGGGCAAAGGTACAAAAGACAGTGGACTTGCAAGCCAAATGTTGTACAATAACAGTCAGAGGCTACTGTTTCACTGGAAAATTGATTTTTCACATCCAGAAGTGTCTACTGCCTGCTGACACATGGGGACTGACTGCAATAACAACACCCAGTCTTCAAGGTCCATTAGGCAGCAATCTTAATTTCTGGGAAAATGTAGACATTAATTTTTTCAATAGCAGGTAATTCTTAAAAAATATATTTGGGATGATATTGACTCGTAAGAAAATAATGACATGGATTATAAATGAGAATTGAAAAAGGCAGAAAATCAAAAACAAGAGATCCGGGGGGGTGGGGGAAGACACCACCACACACCCCACAAACAGCAACAATAATAAACCCTCTGAACTCCCTCACATGGGTGTAATTTATCCATCCCAGTTTCTCCCACAGTTTCGAGGAGTTTCGTAAAGGTGTTTATTTCTCCATCCCAGAAGCACTTCATTTAATGCTTTTATTGTAACTTTTGGCCTCTCCAAGCATTGCCTGTACCATGACAGCCAGGAAAGATGAAAAAGGTCTTTTCAGTGTCTCGCTGCTATTCTTTCCCTCAGCTCACCCCTCCTCCACAAGCTGAGCTTTGCTGCATTTTCAAGAGCCCCTCTTTCTGGCTTTGAAGAGCATCAGACTCACGTGAAGTCTTGCAGAATAACTCTCGCAGGCTTAAACGGCACCTCAACATTCTTGTGCTGCATCACCTTCCAGTTGAGAATGTTCTCAACATCGCCCTTCTTCACCAGGAACTCATCGCAGTTACGGACTGCTGCTTCCAAGAGGACTCGAATAGAGAACGGCAAGCGTGCTGCAGGGGTAAGAGTCAAGAAACAAATTCAGTTTTTACCTGAGGCCACGTGCCAGTAAGCCCAGAGTTCCAAACCTGAGGCAGGTGGGTCCTCTAGTGCTGTCCTCGTGCTCTCACCAGGCTCTATCCCAAATTACCCAGCACCCTTTTCCAGCCTCCAGCTCTGTCAGCAGGCCAGTGCTAACTGACCTGCTCCATCCATCTCTTTAAGCAGATTTATTATCCCAGTCCCTGTGAGACAGCAGACATTACTTCGGACACACGCGGCACTCATCTTGTTTCTCTGCAGTTTCCCCTCACTCTTGACACTGAATACCAACATATGAATGCACTAGAAAAGCATAATTTTCAACCTGATGTCTTGGAAAGCATAGCTCTAGGGGTCTAGACAGTCTCTTCTCCTCTAAAGATGGAGAATGAAACTGAACAGCAGTAAGACTGTGTCGCTAATCTTCTTTATAGAATATGACACAATATATTATTAGAGCAGTCCTGACAGCTTTATGACAAGCAATGTGTATGAAGAAAAAAAAAATTAAAGCTTCCCTGTCATTCCTCTCCTGGCCCACTGTAGTAATAGCTGTTAGATTTCCTCTCGGAATATTTACACTGAAAAAATCTCTTGAGAAGTACATACTTTCTACAGAGTCCCCAAGAGACATAAGTCACTTAATCACAGTGAGACCTTATTACTGCTATCACCAAAAAACCCTCAGCTGTGAATCAGGACACAGTACTTCAGAACCATTTAGGGATATCTTGTTGTTGTTATTTTTTTTTGGGGGGGGGGGTGGTTTGGATTTTTTTTAATCTGTTCTCCCTCCCTGCCCTGTTCTTGTGTTGCTAAATTATTCCATTTTTTTTCTGGTGGTTAGAACTGAACCCTTTTTTCATTTAAAACTCTGAAGTTTATCACACTTGGAATCCTGGAAGAGATCAACTAGTAACACCATCCATGTATTTGTCTAATTCTTAAGACTCATCTGTGCTTTTCACATGCCAAGTCTGACATAATTGATTTCTCACTTACACACTATCTGAACCTGCCATGGATATGCATCACTGTTATCCAGAGAAAATGTTCCTCCTCTGGCTACCTGAATTCTTCTTAACCATCTGTTTCCTTTCTGAAAGAGGAAAAACACCCAGCATAGACAGCTCTAAGCTGCAGCTACTCGCTTTTGGAGTCAGTGGCATGGATTGTCAGATTACTGGTGCCACATGGAAGCTGTTTAAGTACATCCAGAGCGTCAGAAGAACTAATGAAAAAGCCTCCTCAGAAAGGATTTTATAGTCACTACTCTTTTTAAAGCTGAATATTGTCTGGATGATTCAGTTATGTCACAGCGTTAGGTCCTTTTCATCCTTTCACAGCAGCACAGCAATGTGTGAGAAAACTTGTGGTCCTAGTTCCAACTGCTCATCCACTGAAGAAAAATGAGACTGCTGTGTACACACCATGTGGAGAAAATATGACTGTGATCCTGCCAAAATTTCTGTGGGTCTAAATTTTCAGAAGCAGATCTTGCTAAAATTTTGTTTTCAAGAACCATCTTTTGAATTCATAGTTCTCTCCAGTGACCAAATACCACCCAATGTCCCAATGCTTCTGCAGGTTCTGTTCAATGTCAGTGAAACAGTTTCCTTGAGTTGTCACCGTACCATATCGCACATCTTCCAATTTACTCAGGTTAAAGAACTTCTTCTGAGGCTGCTTAGGGTCCAGTGGCTCTACAATCCGTACAAAAGGGTTGCTCATGGTTATTCAAGACCCTTGGTGTCCCTACAACACAAAAGAAAAATCAAAGCCATTGTCACGACACCTGTCCTGCACACAAAGCACAATCTGTGCCACACATGCCTCTTCCCCTGCAAATCTACCTATAACACATCCTCAGAGGTAAAATATCTGCAGAGAGATAAGAGCATTGTGAAAAACGTGGAGACGCCAGTGGTCTGCAAAGGAAGTTCAATGTCTGCACAATTGTCTTTATGCTGCTTCCAGATATGTGCCCTTTGGATCCACCAACCACCGACGTGGTCCCATTCCTTAGGGGGCACTGGCCTAAAGCTAAACAGACAGGGAATTGCATTCAAAACTAAAAACAATGCAACTAAACCAAAAAAGAAGTTTTACTTGAGTCAGTAAATGATAACAGACTAATTTTACAGATGCGGACTATAAGAGACACAAGGAACCCTCCTGATTTCAAAAAGATTTGTTAGGGTCACCACAAAAAAAAATTTTAAAAAATCCAGTAGAGTCTATTGTAAAGACCATTTCAGTTTGAGATCTTTTTCTTTTATTGTGGCTATCCTGATGGTTTGCTGCATAAAGCACTCCAGTGGGTTCTAGGGGCCTAAATTCCCTCTAGAAACATGTCTCAATCTGCAGAATAGATGAACTGCATGCAGACCGATTAATGGAACAATTCCTGTGACACTCCTAACACCTGAACTCTGCCCAGGGCTCTTTTTTGGCTTAGGCCAGCAATGCCAAGGAGCAAGATCACAAGTTAACAGTGAGGATAAGTCTCTCCAGTACCTGACAACAGTCTCAGTCATGATTAAAATTGTTCAGAAGAGAGATAATCACAGGCCCGATTTCCAGATCTGTTAGTGCTTTCACACAGCACTGTCCCTGTCTTCATTCAAGTAATGTTATTTTTCCCTTGCCTCAGTATTTCAGACAAAAATACCTCAAATAATGAGGTGTAAGATGCACGTCCCTTGACAGGCCTGGCAGAACATTGGGTGCAAAGGGATGCACAAAGTCAGTATTCCTTAAAAACTGCTACTGCAAGGCCAAAGAGTTAATTAATTTATTTCAACTGTCAGTCTCATTGACTATTCAGGGAATGCTATTATGTGGAATACCTCTATAGGGATTTTTGAAGTATTCCAGCACAAATCACATTTAATGTGATTTGAAGACAACAACCAAATTAGAGGTCAGACTGAGATGGAAAAGACAGCAACGGCAACAAAGGAAGGTCCAGGGTTTAAGCAGCAAAACACCGTAAAAGAAATTAAAATATCCGGAATTCTGCCAAACAAAACAATGGAAGTTTCTAAATAAAAAAACCTGAATACCCAGGGAAGACAGAAAGGCAGGCAAATTAACAGACTGTAAAAACCATCCCAATCTCACACATATACCTCCCATGTTCCCATGTACAGGTTATTTTCCAATGTTCCTCTTCCCAGCTGTGCAGATACCCATCCTGCACACCAGCCCATCAAGTTTCAGGTGTCGTTTTCTTTTAACGGCATGAACTGCTCAGTTATTCCTCTTTTAAATAAACTCAGTGCTCCTACGATTTAGCATGATCAAAATAAGCTGCTTCCTTCCTCTCTGTCCTGCTTTGAGCTAAAGAGAATCAATTCAGTTCAGAGATTTTACTTCTCAGCTCAGTTCTCTGCAAGAGGCTGCACTTTCTGCAGTTCGCAGCGTGTTTTTGCAGACAGTGCCTGCTACCAGCAGTGATAACACCTGATGTTTGCAGTTACTGCCTGGGACTGGGATGCAGAAAGGCTCGTGCTTGTAATTGCTCCTGTAGTGACCAAGGTCACTGCTGGCTCCTGTGTGCCACGCTGGGGGGGCCGGGAAGTAAAAGGGTCACAAAGAAGTAAAAGCTGGCACCTCCTGGGAGGAACAGACAGGACAAGTGACCAACAAGAGTGTTCCACCCCATGTATGTCATATTCAATACAAACTGAATGATCACAAGGGTTTAGTTCTCTTTTCTTCAATGGCCTGCATCCAGAGAGGACTCCATCTGATCTTCTGCCTTTGATCTCATTCCTAAATCCCGAATCCAGCTCCTGAATCCAGCTCCTCTCTGCGGCTGAGCCTGGGGCTGCCCCCGTGCCACCCGCTCTGCAGCATCAGTGGGGATTGATATCATTGGGGAGGGCGAATCAGGTTCGATACTAGGTTTATATATATGTATATAGTTCACTATTTTTACTATTTCCATATTCATTAAAGCTGTTTTAATCTTCTTTTTCCCCATCCATAAGTCCCTCTGCCTCACACCCTTTTCCTTTCCGTTTAGAGGGGAAAAGCGGCTCAGAGAGTGTCTGCCCACATTTAGCGGCCGGCCTCGTTCTGACCCACGACACCCTCCCTGCAGCTGCTCCTGATGAGCCTCACTTTCTGCCTTCCAAGCTGAGAACTGTTATCTTATGCATACTCGCTTCTCATGGGACTGCCTAATGGCAGCTGAAGATAGAAAATGCTGGAATATCCCCTGACAGACAAGCAGGAGATCATTAATTTGATATGACCACAACCAGTTCACTGCACTCAGTTCACACTCTCATCCAAGTATAAATCGCAGTTATTTCCCATCCACATCAGTGTCTGGGCAAACCACAGCAACAATGCAGGATGCTGTGGCACATTACCTACTTGCTGCCATTTCTTTGCCATACATCACCCTCTTCCCTGAGCACAGCTTGTTTAGTTCACAGATTGAGACACCTCAGCACAAATCTGCTTTCATCACTGAGTCACACTTGGGTGACCAAGACCTAAACACATGTTATCTTTCCCTGCCTTGTCATACTGATAGGAGCTCTGCTGCAACCTTATAGGCCATTCAGAAATCCCTGCGAAGAGGCAAAGTATCCGGAAAAAATAACAATTTGCAGCATTGCCACAGTATATTTCATTGGGGCCAAGAAGTCGCACTCGTAGCAACTACGATTTCCAGATAGAAAGTTATAAAAGAAGCGCAACAGCAGAGAACTCAAGTGAGCAACCTGCCAGCGATACTTCGCAGACTGATTGCACTGAAATCTTTTAAGTAATCACCGCAATAGATACAGATTAACTCATGATTGCAGCACAGAGTATTTATTCACATTCTGCAGGCACTGAAATGTCAATATGCAAACAGGCCAGCACGCAGGGAGCTGACATCTGCCTGCTGGGACAGGGCAACGCGGGGTCACACACGTCGGCCATGGCCAGTGCCACCTGACCGCGGCAACAGCTGGTCACACGCACCAGGGAAAGCACTTGATCTTCTGCCTGACAACCTCAACACCGTCTGCACTGAGGAGACATCTGAAAAGAAATTCCACAGAGCAGCCTGCAGGAAGACAGAAGCATAGATTAAGAGGTTTCCAATGGCTGCAGCCACAACCGTGGCTCAGCCCAGCCTTGGGAAACAGCAGCAACTCCAGCCCAAGCTATTCCTCCTCTCCAATCATCCAGACACACACCTGTGTAATTTTGGATGTAGCTCTAGGACCCCTGGCATTTCAGCTGACTGAAATCTATGAAAATGGTTCCTCTGAGGAGTGGGAAGGGGAAAAAAAGGAGCAGAGTCTCATTACTAGAGCTTTCTCAAAGTTATACGAGTTCTGCAAAGTGTACCAGACAGGTAATAGCTTCCTTTAGCCCTTCCTGTGCCTACTAATACAGTTCTGTGAACACTGATCATTTGGCTCATACTATCGCTGAACATCTTTAAGTCTATACTCCTGAGATACCAATACTGTTTTAGTGTCACCTTGTTACACCAACGCAGTCGCTGAGCACTGTGCCACCTGGCTTGATCTTAATACCAGAGTGTGTCTTAAGCTCACCCACGGACTGCATCACAGAAAGTCTAAATTCTGGATTTTCTCTCTCCCACCTCTACTTCTCTCTGCCCAAGAGAAGCTAAACTGCAGAAGGATTCTAACTATGAATACCAAGATGGCAAAATTTATTTGGAAAAAGTCATAACTTTCCAAATACAAAATAAGGAAGCTGGTCTTGGCGCATGCAAGATTTTTGTACAGA
This sequence comes from Apaloderma vittatum, assembly GCF_000703405.1. NCBI lineage: Eukaryota > Metazoa > Chordata > Aves > Trogoniformes > Trogonidae > Apaloderma > Apaloderma vittatum. The sequence continues at coordinate 6,276 of NW_009728269.1, read as the reverse complement.
ATGAACCCTGGGCTGTCAGGGTGCTCCACACTGACTGTGTCCCTAGAGAGGACACCAGAGGGTTCAAGTTCCCGCGGCAACACAAGTTTCACATTGTGACACACTAACAAAGCACTTGCACTGGCAACATCTGAGTACAGCAACCTCCCTCACTTCATCTGTATTGAGTGGGTCAGAGAACTCTGCTTTCGGTCACCGGCAACAAAATAATTGGGCAAAAACACCCACTGGCTGTACTGCATGCGTGGATCTGACCGGCTGCCTGCAGAGCACACCATGTGATGGTCATTACACATGGGAAGGACGCACAAGACCAGGGGGGCAGAAGGACAAAGGTGTTTGCAGCCTGGTCACGGGTAGGGGCTGCAGTGGCCACTAAACAAGTGGCAGATGCTCTCTGATAACCCCTCTCCCCTCTCAAATGGGAAAGGAAATGGGAATAAGGCAGAGACACTTATGGATTGGAAAACTAAAACAGCTTCAATGAAACCATAATAGTACCAATAATGAAATACATACAGAACCGGTATCAAACCTCCCCCAGTGAACCAGCCCTGGTGTGACAGGGCAGGCACTGGACTGCATCCAGCAGCAGACAGGAACCAGACTCAGCAGCTGGATTTGGGAACTGGACTCAGGATCTTATGGATTGGGATTGCAGGCAGAACAGACAGCCTGTACATCACTTTAACACACTGTTCTACTCTCTTCAGAGCTGCAGAAGAGCTTGAAGGTGAAAAAGAATACAGCTATCAGGCTAAAAGTAACAATCTTTTTCACACCATTAAAAAAACCCCAAATTTTAAAACATAAGTGCTCTTATCTTAATTTGTTGAACTAGATCAATACCATCAACAATATTGTTACAGGGTTTTTTAGGGTCTCAGGGTACCCCACTCTTCTCTCGCTATGCAGAATAACAGAAAACCTTAGCACAGAGCACTTTTCTGCAAACAATGCTGCTTCTGTAGTCCATGACATGAGTGTTGGCAAAAGACTTTTGATCAGTAATAATCACATTTACTACAGAAGTGTCCAAGGACAAACCAAGGACACAGATTAATTTTGTTTGACCTGCAGGAAGGAAGAAAAAAAAAAAGCCTCTGGATGAGAAAACTTCTGTCTAAACTTCAGGCGATAAAGCAGGAACAGAATGTGCACAGTCATGCAGCATTTGGTGCAGACACAGTAACCTCACTCGTGGGAAGAGAACACGTCTCCACCACTCTTTCTCCTATTCCATCCTTGGCTTCTGAGCTGCTGTCCTTCAAACTACATGAGAGTGCCAACACTATTAACAGGAAGAATTCATTTTAGGGATCTGTTCATAAACCTGAACATCTCACGGCTTGGCTAAAACAGACTTGAAGGAGAAAAACCTCCTTTCCCTGGAGAGTGGGTAAATTCTCAGACACCACTGGGAAAGCACACACTCAGCACAGAGGCTGTTTAATTGGAACATCTACCAGATGCTAGAAATGCTAGAAGCTCAGAAAAAACAGAGATGGAGTTTTAATCAGCCATCAAAAGAAGTGGGAAGGCTCCAGCTTGTCAGTACTCGCAGGAAATCTGCAAAGAAACTTCCAGCTGGAAACTGCGAAAAGGAATGGTGAGCTGAAGAACTGCTGTGATAAAGGCCCTTGCTGGTGATAAGGCAAAGGAAACAGGAACCCTCATAGCCTTGCTTGGAAAATACATCATTTTCCACACGTGCTGAATCTGATCCCATTGCCTTCCCTTGCAGGTATCATTCCTCCTCTTACTCCACCAAACTCTTAGTTTGTCCACTCATCTGATGGGCATTTTCTGTGTTAGTGTGTGTGTGTACACCTATGCTTACCTGTAGTACTTACAGGTGCCTCTAAACTGCAGAAGTGAGCTAAAAAAACCAAAATCTAGGGAAGCTGTGGCAGAGCAACATGCTACTGAGTTGTAAATCCATCAGTAGGCTATTTGAACACACAATTTCTGACATTGCTGAGAATTACACACAGCTGAACAGCACTACTTAAACTGAGGGAACTGCTCAGCTTCCCGACAGAAAATAGGACTCTCCAACTTACATGTTCACAGCACTGGCCCTTTACTAAAAATGTTGATGATTACTTCCAGTTTACCCAAGTTATAGATCGCTTAGCCACAAACAAAGATCTTCAGCATGAAGGAACTTCTGTCCTACTGGAATTGCAGCACGTTCTGTGTCTGCCTACCTTGCTTGAAATGCAAGAAAGGAAAATATCCATGTTAAACATATTGCCAGAAGTCTATCTTTTTTTATATGAAAAGACAATCTCTTCAATATTAGTCAGGTGTCTGCAGTAGTAAAACTTTGGTAATAAATCCATTCATAATTCAAGTCAGTTTAGGAAAAAGAAACAATACAGATATTCGTGGGGGTTTTAGTTCAATTTTTAGTTTAAATATCCAAGTTACCTAAGAAAATTTGGTTTGTTACCCTGGTTAAAAAAAAAAAAAAAGAAGAAAAAAACCCCACAAAACAAAACACAAAAACCACCAACAAAAAACTCCCCACACAAAAACATCTGGCAGAAAATCAAATAAAAAAAAAATACCCGAAAGCCCCCAGCATCTGGATAGAGCTCAACAGCTCAACGCCACCGCTAGAACGTGCAGAGTCTTGTTTCATACTGTACCTGGCTGTAATTGCTTTTGTATGCACACAACACAGATGACTTTTGCAATAAACACAGGTTTCTTGTTTTGATTAAGACAATCTCTTACTATTTAACACTTAACTCCACGTGTGACGGATGAGTCCTCTATATAAGAAATACCCAGTGCTGCGTTGCTGTCAGCAGAGATGAGATTTCAGGGCTGTGAGGAAGAGTCACAGATTGGAGAAGGAGTCTCTGTGCCTCTCCGTCACACACTGATCCCTAAAGAGATGGCCACCGAGCAGAGCAACTGTTCTGCTGCTCTAAACCACACCATTACTGCACACTGGAACAAAAAGCAGCAATACATAAAGGAGTTTTTATTTTTTAAAACACTACCCAAGCAAAGTTTCAGGGACATCCTCTTCAACTGTAGCACTCACCGGAATTCTGTCACTGGATGCAAACGGGACTCTGGGTCGCAGACTCTACTGCTTTCTCCTGATGCTTAAAACTTTGGCTGTAAAGCTAAAATATTTATTCAGAGCCATAAGGCACTGCAATTCCAGTGCACTGGGCAGGGTACTAAGTGTATAGTCCTATAATCGCTGTATTTCACAGGCTGCCATTAGAATTGTGAACATTTCACTGCTGGCAGCACTGCACTGCACACACAAGGAGCTGAGGATTCAGTTCAGAGATCAGGCCTGTGAAACCAAACCTTTAGGCTCCAGCTTCAACTGAAGTGGAAGTTTGGATGCCTGCTCAGTTCCAAGATGTGGATATTAAAACTTCCCCAAGTCGAGCCTCCAGGAAGCAAATGTCACCTCCTCCCTCAGCTCAACTCAGGTCACTCACTGCTTATGGCCAGTTGAAACATTTCTCTTGTGCACATCTGGCCAGCTGTTGGTGACCCAGGCCAGCACACACATTGAGTGTCCTCAGACAGCCTCTGGAATGCAATCTGGCCTCGCAGTTAACAAAACACAGATCTTAATTAGGCAGCCTAAGTGTTAGGGGACTGCTGTGTCAGCAGACTCACCACTGAGTGTCCTAGTTAAAAAGTAGAGACTGGTTTTCTTTTTGCCACAGGAAAACGAGCAGTATTATGCTCAAGGGAAGCTTATTTGGAAGCTACAGAACATTGAAAAACGAAGCCTTGAATTTTTTCTTTTCCCTGAATGAGCAACTCTGAACTTTACCCTACTTCCTACCTCTGTACAGACTTGCTGTTCGTTTCCCCTATGTTGGAAGTCTTAGACTCTTCACTAACAAATACACAGCATGAACCAGTTTTAACAAAGAAACAGCTTTCAGTGTTAGTAAAAAAAAAATAATTTAAAAATCCAGCATAACGCAGAAACACATTTCCACTGGTAAGTTAACACAGAAGTGTTGCGAGGCCATCTGGAACAGAGAGTGTGCTGTGAAGCGTGTACAAAGGTTTGGTCTGAAATTTGGTCTCAATTTCAACGGCTGGATCAAAACCCATCTCAGCACTGGTCTGTTTGTTTCAAAAGACTCACGTGAAGGAGCTGCCAAGATGCATGGAAAGGTCAAACAAAACGGGAGTTTTGTGAATCTGCTCTGCACTCTTGCCATCACCATTCCGCTGGCTCTGTGAACTGCTGTCTCTGCACCCCTAACCACCCTTTTGTGGCACTTGTCACCTGAACTGTTTCAGGCCTACTAAAGGTAAGCAGCGGGAAGCAGTCGTTCCACAACCAAAATCTGTCAGGATTCCTACTGTTGTGAAATAACGCTGGCATCATGGGAAAAAAGTCCAACATCTCATGCCATTTACAGACAAGCCCTGAATCTGTGCTATAGAATAAAGATAATTTTGTCACACCAAAAAACACTGCCTACAATCTTTGCGACTGTTCATGTAGATGAATCCAGCTTTTGAATACCCACAGATTCAGTTTGTGAGCAGAACAAGAACGCATCTGATAAGATTTCATCTGATAACGATTTTATCAGTTCTAACTCATCAGTTTCCACTAAACGTTTTTAATTGAAGTGTCTTTCAGAACAATTTTCCACAAAAAGGGAGAAAAAAAAAAAGCCAAAAGTCACAAAACAAACAAACAACAAACTCAAAACTAAACACCCTCTTTCACCAGCTTCTGGAGTCCTGCCCCCAGAACTGTGGGATGTCCTGAGTACCACAAGAAGTGCCAAATACCTAGAGGAAATCTTCTGAATTAACCGCTCCCAAAGGCAGCACTGAAGATAAATTCTTACCTCCTATTCACACAAACAGAGCAGGCTGGAAATTAAGACTCCTCCTAACCTCCTCTCTGCTTCAAAAGAAGGAAAGTAACCGCTCCAATTCACATCCTTCCAGGGATATTAAGTGCATCATCACTCCAGGGAGTGAGAAAATTTCCAGCTATTGAAATTCTCAGCTCGTGAAATCATACAGTGAGAGTTTATGTTGCAAAACACTAGCAAATGAGATTTGCTACTATGCTTACCATTTAAATATTATTAATATTTCTTATGGTTTTCTGCAATTATCGTTTCAGCTCTTCCACCATTACTGTAAAAACTTCACTGAATAGTATCAAAGTGGTTGTGTGTTACTCTCTGGCTACAGGGAACTGGAGAGAAAGAAAGGTACCAAACTACAAATGTTATACAACACCAAAAAAAAAAAAAAGAATTTTGAAGCCCCTAAGGCCTTCAGTTCAGCAGTGGTCTGTATGACATACTCTGCAAAACACTGCCAGGCAGTCAGGCTTCTTCCAACACTGAAAACCTCTCCAGGAATCTCCTCTACCTCACAAAGTCCAGGAGGAGCAAAGTATTGACAATTTCCCAAATAACTCCTCACACACACCACAGATCCTGGAGGGCACAAGAATCAGCTACACATCCCACTCTGTGCACATTAAACACCTCTGACTTTCTTTGAAGAGGTAACAATCCCCAGAAGTTTATTAGGACATTCTGATGGAGCACAATTGCTTTTAAGTAGAGCAGTATTAAATAAACATTCCAGTGTTAATATTTCTCTAGGGTGGTCTTCCTTTACTTCAGCATCGTGGACTGATAACGAGCCAGTCTGAACAATAGCAACAGCGCTGAGTGCTCCGAGATATTGATTCAATTCCAACTGCTTGGAAAGAGAATCCTCTGGTTCAGACAAAGTTTCCT
>NW_009728269.1:0-270 GCF_000703405.1 Apaloderma vittatum | reverse complement strand
CAGCCCCAGCCACGGCCCTTGGCCAGCCTGGACGGACACACGGACGCCGGCACCCGCGCCGTGACCGCACCGCAATTGGGGTCACTTTGTCACCACGGACAAAACCCGCCGCCTTACCTCAGCACGGGCCGCACCTCCTGATGCTCTTCCCGTCGTGCCTTCCGTCCCACCGGCTGAAATCGTACTTTCTCGGGCGTGTTCTGCAGCGCTGCAGGCAGCGACACCACACGCCGCCCTCTGCTCTCCAGAGACTGCTGAAACACCCAGACG
>NW_009728268.1:0-493 GCF_000703405.1 Apaloderma vittatum | reverse complement strand
AGGAGGGATGCAGGGAGGGACAGGAGGGATACAGGGAGGGACAGGAGGGATACAGGGAGGGGTGCAAGGAGATGTGCAAGGAGTGGTGGGAGGGATACTGGAACATACGCAGGGAGGGATTGGACGGATGCAGGGAGGGATGTTTTTTTGGGAGGGATACTGGGAGGACCAAGAAGAGATTGGAGAGATTCAGGGAAGGATACAGGGGTGCAGGGAGGGACGCATGGAATGGGAGGGGTGCTGGGATGCTGGGAGGGAGAGGAGAGGTGCAGGGAAGGATGCAGGGAGCAATAGGAGAGGCGGGAGTCATGCAGAGATACCAGAGGGACAGGAGGGATGCGGGGAGCCAGGGCAGGCCACTGCCCTAGTAGCGGGGTCTCCCCAGACCCCCCACCCTGTAACAGGTTGTTCAGGGGGATTGGACACACGACTGGTGCCCAGTGCTGCTCTGCGTGGAGTCAGAGGCCGATGCCGCAGGGAAGAGCGAGCTGTG
>NW_009728267.1:288-2271 GCF_000703405.1 Apaloderma vittatum | reverse complement strand
GGCTCCTCCAGCTCGTTAAAATGCCCGCACGCCCCTCATGCGGAAAGGGATCTCTTGTCAGCCGCTGTAGATCGAGATCTAAATCCAGGCACCCTGAAACTGACAGTTGGAGGAAAATCCTCCGGGGCTTAAGGAAACGCACTTTTACAATACTGGAGGGATTTGTTTAAGTTTCAGTCTCGGGTTTAATTGAAAAAACGCTTCTCATCTGCAGGACCTCAGAGGAGAGGAAAGAGCCTGAAGCACGCAGTTTTTAAAAGAAAAAAAAAAGGAGGAAAAGAACAGAAAAAGAATTTTAAAAGAGGAGAAAAAAAGGGGAGGGGTAAGGACTCCAAGATAACCGTAAACATTTATCTTTCATATTTGTCTCCTATTTTCTTAACTAGTTTAGTCTAAGTTATTTCATTTAGCACACGAAGCAGAGAGGACTGTGTTATGAACATGAAACTGAAACCGCAATAATGAAGAGATTTCCTAGAATAAAAACGATGATTATAGAACAACATCTGAGTAACCAAATCTGCCAAAAAGTTTAATTTCCGTATACTCTGGTAAAACAAACCAGTTGTGCTCCAAAGCTGGGATCAGCTCAGAAATGGATACACCAACCAAAATAAACATCTCCACCAACACACCAAATGCACTTCTGTTTAGTCACAGGCACTTCAAACCATCTTTTTAAAGTCTCAGGACCATGTCTTGGAGACTTAATGCCATGTCTCAGAAAAGCGTCTGCTGGGAAGAGGAGGACATTGTAACAGGTAGAAGGCGGCTGACTGAACGTGTCGGCCCCCCGGTGCTTGTATCAGGGCTGTGTCATATCGCGATCGGAGCAGCACGCAGCTCTCTGCCACAGGGCTGCCCTGCCCTGCTTTGCTTCATTGTCCGTCCTGTCTCGCACCGCGGACAAAGCGATGACACCTTCGTATATCGTGATATCTATGTTGGGAGTAAATGCCTCTTCCCGCTCGACCAATAGCAATGATCAGAACGAACTGTCTGAAACGGGGGGCAGGTTAGAGTGATTTTCAGGCAACGTCGTTGTTCCCCCCACCCCTTGCCTTTAATGCGACCTTCCTGAAGGTCGGCGAAATTACTTGAACATATGCAAAGGTGGCATTTAGACAGATGTCCCATCACGGAAGGCGAAAAAGGACGCTCGCTCTCCAATCTAGAACAAGAAAGGATGTTTATGTATAAAACCAGGGGTATAAAAAAAAAAATATTCCCAATAGGTCGTTCCAACGAGATCGGGATTCGCAGGTTGGCCTCCTACTCCTTTAGAAAAAATAATAATAAATAGATAGATAGATAGAAGTAGAGATAGAGAATTTTTTGAAGTTTGGGGTTGGTTTTGGGGTTTTTTTGTTGTTTTTTTTTTACTGTGGGAACAATTTAAATCGATGCCTCTGGAAAGGTAAACACAGTCTATCGACTGAGCGATTATTTTTTCTATTAAAGAAGTGTAGTAAACATTGCCAGGCTTGGTAGTGTTTTTCTTAGCTGATCCTCAGATACAATCAAGCCATTTTCGGACACATTCCCATGTATGTAGCACTGGTGATCTGGAGGAAGCTGTCGACGCCTGTTCAGTTAATTTAGGTTTTCTTTGTCTAATTACTGTGGAGCTTAGGGAAAAGGAGCCGGGCTCAGGGCAGTAAACTGACACTTGGGCTCTGTGTGTGGTATCCAGGCAGAGTTTGATGGAAAAACCCTGCTTCCACTCAACTGCAGGTCACTGTCTGGGACCAGCCCCACCCCCTCCCTGCCCGTACCCACCAGCAAGCTCTCAGCACGGAGCTGCGCTGGAGACAGACGGACACACAGACACACACACACACACACACAGATCGCTGGGGGCACGGCGTCCCGCTCTACCCGCGCCCTTCCCACCCCCATGCCTTTGGTCCAGCATCCCTGTCTGCTCTGCCTCTCGTCCTGCCGCCGTCCTCCTCCTGTCTCCAGTCTGATCCTGGAGCCTCC
>NW_009728267.1:0-216 GCF_000703405.1 Apaloderma vittatum | reverse complement strand
GCCAATGGCCGTTCGCCAGCACGCCTGACCCACCCACCCGCTGCACCGGGGAGACAGCCCCGGGGGACACTGGAAGGGTGCATCCCTCGTCCTCGACCCCTGTTGCCCTACAAAACGAGTCGCATTTTATACAGAGGTGGCAAGGGGTGGCGAGAAGTCTTAAAAACCGGAGGTCTAGCGGGTTTGAGGAGCAGCAGACACTGACCCTCGGGCTCC
>NW_009728266.1:0-1628 GCF_000703405.1 Apaloderma vittatum | reverse complement strand
CGAGGCTGCGAAATTTGGGGGGGGGAAAGACACACGTTTAGGGGGTTACCCCGAAATGTAGCCCTCAAAAGATCCCAAAATCCAGCCTCCAGCCCCCCAAAATTAAACCCTCAGGGAGCCCCAAATCCAGGTCTCAAGGATCTTGAAATAAAACCTCCCCGGAATCTAAAATCCAGGCTCTAAGGAGCCCAAAATCCAACCTCTAAGTCTAGGGGGACCCCAAAATTGAACCCCTAAGGAGCCCCAAATCCAGGTCTCAAGGATCTTGAAATAAAACTGCCCAGGAATCTAAAATCCAGGCTCTAAGGAGCCCAAAATTCAACCGCCAAGTCTAGGGGGACCCCAAAATCCAAGCCCTAGGGACCCCCAAGTCCAAGGGGACCCCAAAATTGAACCCCTAGGGAGTCCCAAATCCAGGTCTCAAGGATTTTGAAATAAAACCACGCGGGAATCTAAAATCCAGGCTTTAAGAAAACCAAAATCCAACCCCCAAGTCTACGGGGACCCCAAAAGCCAACCCCTAGGGACCCCCAAATCCAGGTCTTGGGGTCCCCCAAGTCTACGGGGACCCCAAAATTGAACCCCCAGGTTGGTGGGGATCCTAAAACCTTATCCCTACGGCTGGTAAAAACCACCACTGGAGAGTTTTTGTGGGGGAAATCCCAATTTTTGATAGAAAACTTCATTTTCTAGGGAGTAAACATCAATTTTTAGGTGGTAAATCTCAAGAGTTTGGGGAGAAAACTCCGATTTTTGGGGGGTAAACCCTGAGTTACGGGTGGGAAATTTCCATTTTGGCAGAGGAAATCCCAAGTTTGGGGGTAAAATCCCAAGTTTTGCCGGTAAATTCCACTTTTTCAGAGCAAAATCCCAATTTCTGGGTGGTACCCCTGACTTCTGGGGGGAAAAACCCAGTTTTTTGAGGGAAAAATCTCAATTCCTCTGAGGGAACCCTGGTTTTTGGGGGGAAACTCCAAGTTTTCAAGGGAAAATCCCTATCTTTTCGGAGAGAAATGCCTATTTTTGATTAAAAACCTGCATTTCTGAAGAGAAATGCCTATTTTTGATTAAAAACCTGCATTTCTGAAGAGAAATCCCCATTTCTGAGGCAGAAACTCCCATTTTTGAGGCGAAACTCTGGTTTTTTGAGGCAGAAACCCCAATTTTTGAGAACAAACCAATTTTTTGAGTTGAAATCCCCGTTTTTTGAGTTGAAATTCTCATTTTTGAGCTGAAATCCCCATTTTTTGAGTTGAAATCCCCATTTTTTGAGTTGAAACTCCCACTTGTTGAGCTGAAATCCCTCTTTTTTGAGCTGAAATCCACGTTTTTTGAGTTGAAAGGCCCATTTTTGAGCTGAAATCCCCATATTTAGAGCTTAAATCCCCATATTTTGAGCTGAAATGCCCCTTTTTCAGCTGAAATTCCCATATTTTGAGCTGAAATCCCCATATTTTGAGCTGAAATCCCCATATTTTGAGCTGACATCCCCATTTTTTGAGTCAAAACCTCCATTTCTTGAGAGAAACTCCCTATTCTTTTTAACCAAAATCCCGATTTTGGGAGGATTTCTGGTACTTCCTTGGCCTTCCTGAATTTTTTAGGGCTTCCCCCATCTTTTTTTTTTT
>NW_009728265.1:1233-1459 GCF_000703405.1 Apaloderma vittatum | reverse complement strand
CCCACTGCTGCCCAACCTGCCGCTCCCCCAGGGATGGCTCATGGCACCAGCCCTAACTCTCAGACTCACCATCTCCTCGTCTTCAGCCAGCACCAGGTCATAGGCACTCAGGGCCACACAGAAAATGATGGCTGTCACTCCCTCGAAGCAGTGGATCCACTTCTTCCGCTCCGAGCGCTGGCCACCCACATCAAACATCCTGCGGCAGGGAGTACGTGAGGCTAAA
>NW_009728265.1:592-1211 GCF_000703405.1 Apaloderma vittatum | reverse complement strand
GCTCCCTGCCTCTCTTTCTGCAACTGCCCGGAGCAGGAGGGGCACCAAGGCAGGCAGAGCACAGTGCCTCTGCCCAAGGGACTTTGTCAGGGACAGGGCAGTGTGCGGGCTCATTTCCCAGCTGGAGCAAATCCTCACTGTGAGCTGGGCAAGATGGAGGCTCTGCCGACTGCCCACCCAACAGGGAGCCTTCCTCCCTGCCGTGCTACCCCCCAGACTAGCCCCTCAGCCACCTCCAAAGCATAGCCCTGGTGATACGTGACCAAGCACCCCCATCCCACTGGGGTGGCACAGGGGTCCCTGCGAGTCCTCTCACACTCTAAGAGGACTCCATCAGATCTTCCCACCAGCAGCTCCATTGCCAAATGACTGAATTGGAATGTGTCTGATGCCATTTTTTCGCCTCATAAACCAGAGTCCAGACTGTTTCCTGCAGGTTTTCAGTGGAAAGTAACCCCGGGGTGCCTGACCCTGAGACCCCCGGCTCCCGCCCAGCGCCTTTCTCACGGCGGAAGCAGCGTCACAGCACCGGGAGGACGCCTTCCTCCTTCCCCTTCTTGCCAGAAGCTAGATCCGCCCCTGGGCTGAGCCCTGTGAGGCGTTTTTTGAGGCTGCTCCA
>NW_009728265.1:227-560 GCF_000703405.1 Apaloderma vittatum | reverse complement strand
GGGGGCAGCAGCCCCTGCCATGAGCAAACCTGAGGTGGGGCGGTGGGTGCCTGCAGCATGCAAGCAGGATCCAGCCTGGGATGGGGAGGATGGGAGGTTTTTTTTTGCTTTGGAGAAGGCAAAAAAGAAAGATTTGGACCTACTTGAAGTGCAGGTCCTTGAAGGTGAAGTGGGTCTCTACAATGCCAGTGGTCTTCACCCTGGTGCGCAGCACGTCCTGCTGGGTGGGGATGTAGTCAGCACGGGCTATCCTCTCCAAGTCATTCAGGTAGCTGGGGACGGAGCAGAAAGGCACTGGGGAAGCTGCACCGTGGGGCACAACCCACCCAAATC
>NW_009728265.1:0-201 GCF_000703405.1 Apaloderma vittatum | reverse complement strand
CCACACCCTGGCATCGCACATTCAGGGTGCAAAGCACCAAGCCAGGCAGCACAGCGGATCCCACCCACGCCTCAGGGTCACCCCACACAGGAATGAGGGCTTGGGGTGCAAAGTGCCAGCATGAGCATCTGGGCAGGCAAGGCAGCTGGGGCTGGGGGGCTCCCCCTACCCTGTTCCTCGGCCGTTTGCACAGGGGGGAAA
>NW_009728264.1:0-642 GCF_000703405.1 Apaloderma vittatum | reverse complement strand
CTCCCTGTTCTCAGGTCTCCTCCTCGTACTGTTCTTCCTCTCCCTCTTCTGGGTCCTCAAGCCCAGAAAGGGAATTTAAAAAAGTCACGTTGAATCACTGCAAGAAGCATTTGCCTTGAGGTACCTCTAGTAACGTCTGAATGAAGAAATACCAAGATTCCCCATCGCTCCTTGAGTTAGTTCTTCTCCAGAACTGGGGTCACAACCATGGGAACAACCCAAAAAAGAACCTTCCTCCTCCAAGGGAAAGCCTCCAGAGGACCATCCCCACAAAACGCAGTGTCCTTCCCTTCCCTGAAACCGTTTCTCTGAAACACAACGTGGCCTTTTCAGGGAGACACGCGGGATCGGTTTCCATTTACAGTGAAATGACTGTACACGAGACCTGAGCTCACAAAAGCTTTTTCAGGACACAGCCTTGACTGCAGAAACTCCTGCAGTGTCGGCACGGCGGTGCCACCGCTCAGGCTGACGCAAGGAAAAGGGATGGAAAATACTGATGACATCGTTCACTCTAAGCAAAGCTGATTCTATTATTTTTTTTTTCTGATTCACAGATCAAAAAAACATATTGATGAACATCTATGCTGCAGAAAATTAATTTTCTAAGCGTTTCTGCTCCAGGTTGTGAAATAACTTCTT
>NW_009728263.1:0-6486 GCF_000703405.1 Apaloderma vittatum | reverse complement strand
CGGCCTGCCCCCGCTCCCCCTCTTCCTGCCGGCTGTGGTGCCGTGCGGGGCGCGGGGACTGTGCCAGCCGGACCCCCAGGGGTGGGCACCCCTCCCGCCGTCAGCCCCGCTCCCGGCCCTGGTACCGCCTTTGCAGTGGCCTTGGCCGGGGGATGGCGAGACGGTTTCGGTATTTCAGCGCTGGGTTTCTTGCTCTTCCTTGTCTGCCAGTCTAGGTCCTGAGCTGTTTCTGGTGGGGTGCCGGTCTGAAAAGGTAGTTTGGCAGCCCCAGACTCATGCCTCTCCTGCTAGAGCTTGTTCTCTTGAACGTTTGCCCCCTTTGTACTCAGTAGGTAAAGGTGGCTGCGATGTGATGTGGATTCTTCTGTGCTGTATCGTCATGAATCTGTGTGTTTGTCATGAATTTGATAACATACGCTCTTTATTTAGGGGTGTATGTCAGTGTATGTCAAGGCCAGGGTACGTACAGCCGTTCGGTTGACCTGCGAGGTCTGCAGGCGCAGTGCTCTCGTCTGACCGTTCTTGCTCAAGAGCTGAGCAAAATTGTTCAAGTATGTTTTACAGCTGTGCTTTGAGGAGCTTTTCTATTCTGATGCAAGACCTTTTCCACTCGATGAAATGCCCTGGCTTCTGATTCTGGTACTGCGTGCTGCAGGGCATGATCGTATTTCTCACTTCCTCACAGCTGGTAATAAGTTTGGGCTTTTTTTCTTTTTTTTTCTTCCCCTCCCATCCTTACTGTGTCTCTCCTTTTTCCTGAAATTTCTGTTCATCTTGTCTGGCTGATTGTCAAAACTATTTTTTTTCTTTACCTTTCAACTAACTCCAGATTGTACCTGTAATTCTCATCTTCACTCAGCTCTACTTCATGTAAACACTCACATCTTGGCTAAAACAATGTGGCCTCACTAGCCTAATGTGCAAGTCATTTCTTCTCATGGAGGGGAAAGCCCTTAAAAAAAATTCCTGATTAATATTTTCCAACCTGAAAGAAGTAAAAGAAGAACATCGGTTTAGTGATCTGTAGTGTTTCATGCAGAAAGACAGCTCCATACAGGGCAGAGAAGAGTTTAATTTCAGGAATGTCTGGACAATCTCCAAAAATACGGAAGCCTGTGATAGAATTAGCTGCTCTGCAGTGGAGGTGTGCCAGGGGCCAGGATGTCACAGACCAATTAAATTTTAGGGGTTAAGCAAGTTGTAATATTGAGTGGTGCAGCTGAGTTTCTGTCAAAATTTATTCTCTCACAAAGAAGGATTTCCCTTTATTATTTGCAGAATCTTTGAGAAACAGTCTGGAAAAGTATTAACACAAATCGCTAATATTTAAGATGCCCAGAGCTGTGAAGCTGCTGTTCATCTCTTGCTGGAATGAAACTACTGACACTGCCTACAGGCTTGGATTTTGGTAGCTGGTTTTTGGTAGATGCAGAAAATAGTCTTCTGGCTTTGCTTAGAAGTGCAGAGTAGCAATGTAATATCTGTGGAGTCCCCTGAAAGAAAAGCTTCTTTATGTCAGTTGACACATTCAGCGTACAGACCTTTTCCAAAATAAATTTAGAATAAATCCATGACTCAATACTTCTCTCTCTGCAAGCAGCCTGAAGTAACAACACCCTTGTGTAAAGTATCCCTGAGTTCTGTTGATACTTAATAAGTATATTTTGGTTAAGTTTTACAGTGTGCTTTTGTTTAGCGCAGCAGTGTCAAGGCTCCTTAGCTCTCCAGTTTGCTCTGGAGCACATCTCGAAGGAGGCTGAGTGTGAGAATCAGAGAACCCGTCACTGTCATCTGCCACCTTCCTTTTGGACTAATACCAGGGCAAATTGCTGTGTTTTGCTAAGAAAATACAGGGTGCTACAATAATGATCATTAATATCTGGCATATTATTACTTTTTGTCTAGTTTTCGATGGTTTTAAAATGCCACTCACAGTGAGTGCTTTGTGTGCAGGTGGCAACTTTTAAAATCCAAGAAAACAATTTATATAAAAAGTCACGAATTTTGCTTCTTAAAGCTGACCTCAGCAAAAACTAATCAAAGTTTTATCCAATTTTATATAATATTATTAAGTAAACATTATTTGTGTGCTTCTTTCCAGTAGTATATTATTTACTTTCTGATTTTGTGACAAGATTTATCTTCTGGGAAGCCTTGTTAAATGGAAGGCATTTCAATAGCACAAGAAGTTTAACTTTATTTTTATAGTTCATGTTAATAAATCTAGTTCCCATTTAAGCCACAGTGAGAAAGGAACAGTTTCAGGAAGTATTATGTGACTAGTTCATAGACTTGCTGAGTCACACAGTTTTCTTTTGCTTACCGTGAGTGTACATTAAAATAGAAAAAACTACTTTTTGAAGTTAATATTGCATTCGTTTATACTTTGCATAACCTTTCTTGATTGAATTGCAAAAAGAGTTGAGAAATCTGTAATCCTGGCAGTAAAAACACTTCAATTGCGTCATACATTTCTTGGGAAGTATTCTTAATGCTAATTATTAACTTTCTTTTTTTTTTTTTCCTCCCTTCCAGCTCTGTAACAGCGTTCTTGAAGTCAATCATGTTTTCCAAACTCACCCGCCCTCAGAGCATTGCTGTTCTGTATCGAGGTGTACACTCGTCACTAAGTTCTGCTACCTCAGTTGCTACTAAAAAAATCATTCAAGGACCTCCATCCTCTGATTTCATATTTGAACGCGAGGCTAAGTATGGTGCCCACAATTATCACCCACTACCTGTTGCTCTGGAAAAAGGAAAAGGTACTTTGTTGAGGCTTCCCTGAGTGGTGCAGATGAAATGTGTGTGTAGATGGGATGGGATCGTGGCACAATGATTTTGCCCTAATCGATTTCTGAAGATTTGGGGCTTTTTTGGGGGTGGTGAGGTGGATAGAATTGAGATAATCGGTGAAGCAAAGATAAGTAATTGCTTCATAGAGAACTGAATCATTCTGTTATATATTAAAATGGTAGTCTCTCTGAAATAATTTATCTAAACAGACATCTAAGTTCTGATAATCTTCATAATTCAGAATAATTTGGCAAGGAAGTTTCAAGTGACTTTGTTTCTTCTGTTACCTTGTGTGGAGAGGTTTGATGTTGATGTGGACATGAACCCTATTTAAGTCCCTCTAGTACTGCCTAATTTAAGTTTACTTTGATCTTTGTTTAAAGGGCTTCTGTGCTGTGCACCTTAAATTCTATGAGTGCGTATTGAAATGCTATTAGCGTAGTGATCTGATAGTTTTTCTTTGGCAGTGCATGTTTTGACAGCTCGGGGCTGTCAGTCTCTGAAGTTTTAAGGCTATTTGGCTTCTGATGGTTTTGTTCTTCATTTTATGGCCTCCAGTTTTTATTCATTCTCTTACAGAAGTATTCCTGCCTATCTACATTTTAGGACCCAAAACAGGGACTTGTCGGGGAAGTGGTGTTCTCTTATTATTTACTAACACAGTGGAATGGCAGCTTTATATGGGAAATCCTTTTCTTGATTCCTCATTGGGCATTTATTTGCCTTTTACTAGTTTGTTGCTTGTGTTCTCTTTGTCAACTAATTATTTTCTAGTTAGAGCACTTTTCAGATACAGTGAGAATGCCATTTACATTTGAGCAGGTTGTGGTCTTAGCACATACCATTTAGTATTCTCTCCTGTCATCTTTTATTTTGTGTATTGACCATACCTTTGTTTTCCTAGGTGTTTATGTGTGGGATGTTGAAGGTAGAAAGTATTTTGACTTTCTGAGTGCTTACAGTGCTGTTAATCAAGGCCACTGTCACCCAAAGATCGTGAACGCTCTGAAAGCTCAGTCTGAAAAACTGACTCTTACATCCAGAGCATTCTACAATGATGTGCTTGGGGAATATGAGGAGTTTATCACCAAAATGTTCAATTATAACAAAGTTCTTCCCATGAACACTGGTAAGAAAATAATTTTATTTCCATTTTATTCCTTCTCTGTGAGTTTCAACAGTTTTGTAACGTTGAGTCGTGCATCGATGGGCTGTTTCGTGTACAAGTACGATAATCATAGAATGGTTTGGGTCGAAAGGGACATAATGGTACTTCTTTATGTTTTAGGAGTGGAAGCTGGAGAAACTGCCTGTAAATTGGCTCGGAAGTGGGCGTACACTGTGAAGGGGGTTCCAAAGTACAAAGCAAAAATCATTTTTGCAGGTACGTAAAGTGCATGGAACGAGTTGAGGTACTGAGGAGTAAGAGAGCTCTTGGCACGGACTGTAGCACTCTCTTTTATCATGTAGTGATTCTTGGCAGTATTCTTAACTCTTCAGTTTCTGTGCTGAAGCAAGTCTGTTGAAGGTCTCTGACCTGTGACATTTTAATAACGTAGACTAAGATCTCACCCTATTAACAGGTTTGGTTGCACTCGCATGTCCACAGTTGGTGATTCTGGTAAAAAAACTACTGTTGTGGCTACCACAGTCTTTGCAGGTTCTCTAAGTGCCTCCTTCTAAAATGTGAAGTTCAGTCTGGAATATATTCTGTTGTTGAAATATTCTCTGTATGCCTAACCTTAAAGAGTTGCAGTGGATTGTAAATGTGTTTTTTTGTTTTTTTTTTTTCCCAAATGAAGAAATGTATGTAATTGTGAAAGGAAGAGATATGAATACAATTCCTGTGACAAATCAGTTTCAGATCTTTTCTTTTGTGGGAGTGTAGGCATCGAGAGGCAGTGAGGGTAGTTGTGCTTCGTCAGGAGCTGCGGATAATGGCTGTTTTTCCAAGGGAAATGCAACAATGAAATCCAGGAAGGAAACCATACTTAATATGGTGGTTGACGTATAAACAGCAGTTGAATATATAAAGTGGACCTTAATTGTACTACTTCACCTTTTTAGTTGTCAAAAATTGACGAATGGCTGCCTGAAGTCTCTTGGCAAGGGCGTTCAGTCCTCCATGCTCTTTTAATCGCTGCTTGGACATTAAGTGCTGTATCTTTTCATTTCTAATTGGCTGACTTTTATATACCTTTGTCTTAAATTCATTCCTCAAATTGCCGCTACCATGCTCTTAGATTCCACATTTGGGTTAAGCCTGCTTTCCTCTTAGTCTTTGCCTACCAGTAGTTTTCTTCTGCATTCTTAAGGCCTTCCAGAAGTTGACATAAAGCCAGTAAAGCCGTATCTTGATCATATAATAAAAATAAAAGCTGTATGGCTAAAATAAATGCGAGGCCCTGGAAAGTCCTGATTATTATATATGTGGTGTCCTTCCTCCCTTCATCTGCCGGCTCTGCTTGGCTCTCTAACAGGTAGAAGTTACGTGCCCCTGAAGAGGCTATTGTGCTTTGCTGCAGAAAACGTTTTTATGTCTAATTCAGATAAACTTACATTTGGTATTCTTTGGTGAAGTATTTTTGTCAAATCTAATGTTGTTCAATGGTTCTGTATTTTATAGAAACTTTCAGAATGCAGCTTACTACTTAAATATTGACTTTTTTTTAAATTGCTACACCTGCAAATACTGTCATTAGGCAGCATTTATAAGTTGCAGTTTGTATTGAATATTGCATTATGATTTCTGGGATCAGATAGGATCATGGAATCATTCAGGTTGGAAAAGATGTCTAAAATCATCTGTCAGCCCAACACCACCATGACCACTAAACCATGTCTTGAAGTGCCCCATCGACACGTTTTGTAAACACCTCCAGGAATGGTGACTGCACCGCTGCCCTGGGCAGCCAGTTTCAATGCCTCCCTACTCTTTCAGCAACGAAATTTTTCCTAATATCCAGTCTAAACCTCCCCTGGTGCAATTTGAGCCCATTTCCTCTTGTCCTGTTGCTTGTTACTTGGGAGAAGAGACCGAGATTAGGTTTGTGGGTTTTTATTCCTTCTGGGAAGCCTCTGAACAAATATATTTCTCCCTCCTTCTCTTCCATATATATTACATTTTGCCCTTTAGACAATTAACTTTTAGTGAGTGCTTTTTCATAGAATCAGAACAATTCAGGTTGGAAAAGACCCTTGGGATCACCAAATCCAACCATTGACCCTACACTACAAGTTCACCCCTAAACCACATCACCCAACACCACATCTAAGCGACACTTGAACACATCCAGGGATGGCGACTCAACCCCCTCCCTGGGCAGTCTGTTCCAGGGTCTGACCACTCTTTCTGTGAAAAATTTTTTCCTAATGTCCAGCCTAAACTTGCCCTGTTGCAACTTGCAACCATTCCCCCTGGTTCTGTCCCTAATTCCCTGTGAGAAGAGACCAGCACCAACCTCTCTACAATGTCCTTTCAAGTAACTGTAGAGCATGGTGATAAACTGGATATGCTTTCCATTTTTATTATCCCATCCCCTTAACCACAGTATATAATTATGTGCTGAGTTGGGGGAAAAAAAAAAGAGTTCTCTTGTTGAAAGCTGGCACTTTGGCAGAAAAACTTCTTGGGTAGTTAGGGGCAGAACAAGGAATGGCTTTAAATCATAGAATCATAGACTGGCCTAGGCT
>NW_009728262.1:0-1804 GCF_000703405.1 Apaloderma vittatum | reverse complement strand
TGCCTGCGCTCGGGCGCGTCGGAGGCGCTTTTGCAAACAGCCAGTGGGCGCCGAACACCGGGTTTCTTCCAGTGCAAAGACGTGCCTGGGGTTTTTTGGTCTTCTTCCTTCGCACCCATGTTCGTCAGTGGCCAGGTGTGGGGGCCCGTTTGGCTCACGGGTTTTAAAGGGCTTACTTCTTTCTGTTTTCAGCTTCTTCACTGGTATTTCTTACACTTAATAAGAGATACAAGGAAAGAAAAGAGACAAGGACAAAGTGTAGTTTTGCTATCATAGTGCTGCCTGCATTAGAAGTGTATAAATAAGATAAGCACTTACATGACTCCTACTGGGGGATGCAATTAATTTGACTAGACAGCCACGTTACGTCACAGCTGAGACAGAAGTGCAGTTCAAAAGCACTAAAATGGATTAAAGCTCCATCCCAGTTAGCATTTAAACTTCACGAACGCTGTTCCTCTCTAGCATGATTCTGCTCTGAAAATGTAATAGCTTTGGCTATATCTTGGTGCATCATGGGCTCAGTTTGCATATAAAAGATGTTACCACGGAATTACAATCCTGCAGAGTCAACTGAGATCTTCTCTTTGACTAACAGAATAATTATCTAAGTACAGTGCACTGAAATAGAATGAAAAGCTAACTTCGCCTACACACAGTGCAATACCTTAAAGTCTTCACTAAACTGACACACACACAAAAGCATAACTCTTCATAATCCAGCTAAAACATGCTATGAATCTAGTTACATAGGTTAACAAATGACAGCAAAACTCAACAAATATGAATTGGCCTGAGCAAGAAATTGTGCAGGTGGACAAAAAAGCTTCCCTGTTCCAATCACCTAATACTTTGGCCCTGACTCGGGGTCATTGCATGCTTGTGGATCAATCGAATTAGGAACTCACTGTAGTAAGCAGCTGCCTAGAAAAGTTTCAATGCATTCTAGAAACACTAGGGAGGAATATTCCTCCTCTGCAGAAAAAAAAGTACATGCTTTAAATAAATAGGAGTTATGAACTGTATTACATTCACCATTTTTGTACAAACATACAGTTTTTTAGCTAGCACAAACACATAAGGTGTACACAGAGCAAGTCCAGTTTCTCTGTGTAGAAGAAGTTCTCTAGACCAGGGCTATAATAAACCAGCAAAAGATCTGATGAAGCTGCAGTGTTACATGACAAAAGATGAAGGGTGTGATAATAAAATAAATAGATCAATGACAAAGGAGCAAGATGAAAGTGAGTAACTTTAGCTCAATGTAGCAGGGCAAGGGAAGTCAGCTGAATGCTCAATAAGGGTGATGTAGTCATGAGTACAAGGAAGAATTATTGTCTTCAAAGCCTCTCTCCCGATGCATTTTAAGGGTTTTATTTTCCATGGAATCTCCATAGTTCCATGCAGCAGCAAAACAATATATCTAATCTGGAGAGAATTTAACTATTGATGCAGTTTTGGTTTTTTCTGTCCTAAAGGACTAGATAGGAAGACACAACTGGCTGGTACTGGGAGGTAGTTAGAGCAGACAAGGCCCAGTGTAATAAAAGACAATATCTGGAGTAGGGTCTGAAGCTTTGTTATTCATGTTTACGTATAGACCATCACATTCTTTTCTATAACAATGACTTTTTTTTTTTAAAAGCATAGAAATAAAATGACCAGAATTCTCCTTAAAACAAAAACAACAAAAAAAAGAAAGCGACCTATCTTGTCCCACAGACTTTGCCCTTAGAATCTCGAGTGGGGTGACTGTACTTGGAAGCTCCGAGGCAGACAGAGGCACCACCCGGAGCTGCCGCCC
>NW_009728261.1:0-18432 GCF_000703405.1 Apaloderma vittatum | reverse complement strand
GGTGTTCAAGGCCAAGTTGGACAGAGCCTTACTCAAGGCTCAGGTTACTCAACCTGATCTAGTTGAGAGGCGTCCCTGCCCAAGACAGGGAAGTTGGACTAGATGATCTCTAAGGTCCCTTCCAGCCTAGGCCATTCTATGATTCTACGATTAGGAAGCACAGAAGGAGCAATCACTGCACCTCAGAGCAGGGATTATCATTGCCCTTGGGCTGAGCACAGCACTAGCCAATAAAGCAGTGGCTCCCTGTGGTGTGGACCTCAGGTGGGCATCCTTCACTGCTCAGGAACTCCAGCAGGTCTAGCCTTGTGAGCATTGGGACTGTCTGGGACTGTGGGACAGTGGGACTGTCTGCTATTCCTATGTCCAAACTGCAGATTTACAGTGATCTGCACAGACTTAGGCACAGATTTACCTGCTGCATCCTTCTCTCCTAACCTTAAGTTTAGATGAAGAAAAACTAGATGGCCAGTGTGAAGCACTGCATACTAATAGCTCATCTTTTGTTAAGTGTTACCTTGCTCTGAAAATCATAAGCAAACAAATAAGCAAAACCCTGTCCTTATTTACCGATGTTACATATACCAGAGCTGGGTGCTGCAGCCAGATATTAGAGGACTACATTTATATGAGAAGGTTAATATCACACCAAGGCCCTAATGACTTTAGTTTCTAGGGTCTTCTACTGAAAAAGAAGGTGAAAAATGGAGCACAGTATGACCTTCAAGGACCTCTGTAAGAAGAAAAATCTATCTGCTCCTTCTGGGAAGGCGGAACTCCAGCACATCTGCCTTTTCTCAGCCCTAAAGCACTCTTGATGAATTATGGGACAGTAGCCACAAAGCAATTTGGCTGGAAAGAAAGTCTTGGGCTCATAATAAAATCCACATTTTGAAGTTACAGATTTACAATGACAGGATGCAAGCAAATTCCTGATTGATAAAAAAGCAGTCCATGTTACCAGGCTAACTGATGGGAAAGAATTAACAAACAAAAAAAGATAAACAATAGTTACGTATTTGGATTTTTCAAATAAACTGTAACTACAAAGGAAACCTATCCACATGAAGCAACATGGTTTTCAAAGCTTGCAGTACATGGAATTTTTCCACACACTTGTGGGAAAAATTCCTTTCAGAGCAAAGAAGCTCATGAAATCCCTCTGGGGATTTCCACTTTCCCTTGGCTGCTTCCGCTGCTAGGATAACCCATTTCCCCACTTTCTCCTAACTCAATCCAAGCAGTAACTTGGAAACCTTCAGAAAGAGTCAGACTTCACTGGCAAACAAAAGACCAAAAATGTCTTAATCTGAAAATGCTGGGGATTATTTACAGCTGAATGACTGTCACAACAAGACCTAAAGCTATGTTTAGTTATTCCTCAAAGCGTTCTCCCTCTCATCTCTGACAAAACCAGACTTTGTAGAAATGCCCTTGGGAAGAGGCCCTCCTGTCTGGCCTCAGCTACACGCTCCCCAAGAGCCATCAGCTGGCAGAATCAGCAGACAAGACACAAGTAGAAAAGCTTTAGTCACGTCTCTGGCAGGTGTTTCCTGCCCCCAGCTAAGCTGTTGCTAGGCAGATTTCAGGGAATCTGCGACCGGGGCTAGTCTGGACTTGTCTGTGGAACCTGAGCTGGTCAGGACTCGGTTACACCCAGGAAGCTGGCCAGCAGCCAATGAGAAGCCGAGATGGCTATGACTGACCACAGTCATCATTGACTAGTCTTTAAAACGGGGCTCTTGCAGTGGCCATGTTGGAGTTACCTCGTGGCGATGGGACTGCCGAGGTCGTAAAGTCTCCCCCTTGGTCTAGGGGACCCCTAGCAAGGTCGACTAGGTGAGAACGGGAAACCCCACCTGGTTAAGGTACCCCTGGCAAGGTTGAAAAGGCGAGAATGGGAATCCCTGCCTTTTTAAGGTACCCTAGTGAGGACAATCAGATGAGAATGGGAACTACCGTCTTGATTGAGGTGAGTGTATGATAATCCGGATTATCGTTCTTCTGTCAAGGGCTAGTGTTTGAGCTTGATCTTTTCCTCAACCGATACCAAACCTTTAAATATGGACGAGCTTATATTCCGTAAATAAATTTAATTTAACTACACGCATGAATTTATTTTCCAGATATGGGCGCGCTACTCATCTCGTTCTTTACAATGTCACAAGGAGAAAAGTTTTAGTCAGACTTTGCAAACCTGAAAGGTAGCAGCTGGCCCACTGCTGACAGTCTAATTAGCCCAAGAAGCTGAAGACACGAATCTTTCAGATTAATATCTAATTTCTGGGGCAATGATCGTTTAATATGAAATCACAGAATCATAGAATCATAGAATAGTTTCATCTGGAAGAGACCTTGAAGATCATCGAGTCCAGACTTCATCCCAGCCCTATCAACACCACTAAACTATGTCCCCCAATGCAACATCCACCTGTCTCTTAAACACCTCCAGGGACGGTGACTCAACCACCTCCCTGGGCAGCCTGTTCCAATGCCCAACAACCCTTTCAGTAAAGAATTTCTTCCTAATATCTAACCTGAACCTCCCCTGGTGCAATGTAAATCCATTTCCCCTTGTCCTATCACTCTCCACTAGGGAGGATAGACCAACTTCCGTCTCTCTACAATCTCCCTTCGGGTAGTATCATCTAGGAAATACGATAGGTGTTTGGGTTCCTGGAGCATTTTTCTGAATATGAGGAGCACATCTACAGCCAGGAGATCACAAATCCCTACCTGGCCAACTCATCATCACAGCATGATAACAGTATATAGCAGGTATGTAAAATGTACAAGCCCTAAGGACCCTGAGCACTCACCAACCCAGCCAACAGCCAGACCTGCACTGATGGTTTTCAATAGACTTTTGGTAGAAGTGTGATGTAAGCCAGGGTTCAACAACAGATCCCTAAAATAAAGGGCACAGTGACTACATGATGTCTCAAGGACAGAGTAAGGAGAAGCCATGGTAAAAAATCTTAAAGAAAAAAAACTGCAATTTGTGGGAAGAGATGGTGGGAGGAATGAGACCTATTGGAGGAAAAGCATTATTGTTTATCCAGTGCTTAAGTCTGTTCACATTGGGACCTTAAAATCTATTTGCTGTCACTCTTGTCCAACAACTACTCCTCCCTTGGGGACCCTAGTTAGCTTGGCAGGACCACGGTGCCAAATCTAGAATTGATCCACAGTCTGTGATCCAGCTGAATAGCTCATAATGCTGCCTCTTGCTTAGAAACTTGCTTTCACATCAAAGAAAACTTACAAATGTCACAATGAGGACATGCATAAAGTAATTTGGGACAAAATAAAAGAAAGCTGCAGCTTCAATGACAAAATGGATTAAGGGCTCAAATTCATGTATCCCATTAGAGCCTTTTATATGATATACAGAAGGTAAGTGTGTATTAGGATGCTAAGAGATCCATGTCTGAGCTTAAATGGAGTAGGCCAAACTTTCAGCTGGTACAAATAAGTCCAGCCCTCCTGCTATAGTATTACACCAATTTACACCAAGTGGTGTAAAATAACTTTTCTAGCGATATAGAGTAGCTATGCAGTTACTTAAGATGTGACTATTTTATGAGCATGGCACGAATCTGCCCAGTAAGGAGAGGTTACAGAAATCAGATGATAAAACTTTTCAGCATTAACACATTGTTCTAATTCTTGCAAGAAGAAGTGAGAAGATAATAGAAATTAAACTTGTTAAGGATCCATCCACAGACTTGTCTCTATCAAGTATGTCAGTTCACACTCTTACAGGCTTCGAGCCTTGTTCTGTCAGAATCTGGGAAGTCCCAAAACCAAAGGATATACAAGAATAAAAAGTGATGGTCTTTGGAAAGTAAGGTAATTTGTGAGCTTCAGAGATAAACCATTGTACCTCATACCTACAAATCTCAGCTCTCTCTTTGCCCCTTTCCTCATAGCTCTCCCTCTGCGCTGGTTTTGGTAGTAGGTCCTGACTAGGACCAGCGCAAAAATTTGGTAGGCTAAAGATCTAAGACAAGGGCCGAAAACTGCTCTGAAGATAGGTTTCATTCCAATTCACTTCAGCCACACCAGTATCTGCACAGGAGTGGCCATCTAGACTCCCACTGCCCCATATCTCAGACATGAAGTTTACAGCAAGCCTTGCCAGTGGCTTGTTTCTCACCATTAGCTAAAGAAGGAATCTTGACAAGTCTCAGATTTAGTGCCCAGCTTCCAGACATCCATTTGTAAGTAAAATGAATACCACAATAAGGGACTGGGAGGGATCTCATCTGAATCTAGTTAACGTAAGCAGGGCAAATACGCTATACTACTTGCAGACTAGTCCCTTGCAGACCGTTGTCTGGTACGGCCATTCACCAGCTTCCAGACATCCATTTGTAAGTAAAATGAATACCACAATAAGGGACTGGGAGGGATCTCATCTGAATCTAGTTAACGTAAGCAGGGCAAATACGCTATACTACTTGCAGACTAGTCCCATAACACCATTGTATGGTATGGCCATTCAATAGTATCCAACAGTATTTTTTTTTTTTATTTAAACTCGGCTTTAACTTCAGAACAAGTATTTTCTGAATCTCAGGCAAAATTTCTTTAGAGGATATGTTCAAAGATAATCAGGTGCCAAATGTATCCCAAATTTTTTAACTGCTGTCAGTCCTGTTTTCTGAATACTTTTCAAAAGAAAACACGAACCACTGATCCCACTGCCAGTAAATTAAAACTGAATAACAACACTTCAAATGGGTGCTTACTGGATTACTAAAAGTGAACTTTAAATTAAACCCTTTTAATGGCTGTCACTAATTTCCAAAGCTCAGTGATACCTTTAGGTACCTCAGTATGAAAGATGCAATACTTACCCCCTTATAGTGGATCATATGGCCCTCAACATTCACTTTGTAGGTCTCAATACCCATCTCTTTTGCCAGTCGCAGAATCCGGTTTTGGGTAGGTCCCACGTATGATCCACCAACATCTACGTAATTCACTTGATCATTCTGTCAAAAGCAAGAATACTGAAATCAGAAGCTGTGTAGGAAGCTCCTCAATAAAAACATCTAGAAGTAAAAAGAATTACTTCATACTGACTAGCACTGCAAATATATGCACAGAAGAAAATGGGTACTGGTTGACAAAAATAGGCAGTATTGAGCTCTTTAAAGACAGACACACAGAGTCTTCACTCCATCATGCACATGCGCACAATTAGGTAATTCTTGTTTAAATTTCACTATAGTTTTCAGTATTGGTTTTTTAGTCTCACAAAAGATATGAGAATCTGAAGAAGTATCCAACTAAATCAATACTTTGGTTAAATCTAACCCCACTTTTTCAGAAGTCACATTACTTTTACTGTCATTGCAAAACATTTCTCAAGTTGAAACCATCTCCAGCACCAAGGGTTGTTTCCTCTCTGTAGGTATCTGCTTTGACTTAATGCTGTAGGTGCACTGCACTGCAGTATTCAAGGAGAGTGATCTCCCTTCCAGCACGGCACACCTTGGCTCTAGCCTGGTGCGCTCTGGCTAGCAGCCCCCAGCTACATCTGCCACCGAAAGTGCTCCACACATCCCTCAGACCAGCTTCACACTCACTTGTGAAGCAGGAAGAAAGCAAATAGTTTCAGAGCCGCGGACTATTACAAGCAGGCTGATTTCCCAAGATAGTAACTCTTTTTTAACACTGTTTATAGTGAGTATTTTAAGCTAGGCATTCTCAGTGTCAGAGAAGGATGATGTTTATGCTTTGTGTTTCATGTGCAACGACTCCTGTTGAAACACCACTGTTTATCTCTGGTTCCCCAGCAATAGCATCTGACATAATTTACACTTCCCTGACTCTCAGGGCAGGAAGCAAAGGTAATGTCTGTAATGTCTGTATTACATTACCCTGTGCCACTGGTGACTTGCCATTTCTTTTATTTTCTTTTTAATGGCAGTCAAGATGCAGTCCATTTTTAGATGCAGGAGTGTTATTTCAGATAATTTTAAGCTGTGTTAAAATTTATATCTGAGCTGTAACGGTCTGGCCCTGCTTAGGTTGCTTCTTATAGGGTTCTTAGTTATCGTGCCTCTTACACTATGCAAAGTGTGGGAAGAAGAGGAGAAATGCTTTGACACTCATGGTATCAGATATTAGTTTCCCTCTGTAATGTTAAAGGCAAAGCAGATCCTGACATAGACAAAGGGTACACACTATGTGGATGGAATTCAATTACCTTTACACTGATGTTTAACACCATTTTAGACAGCCTATGATAAACAAGACTTCTGTTCAAGGCTGACAAATTTGACTGATGACCCACAGAAAACCCACGGAAGGGCTGGCTAAAGGCCAGGAAAGGTATCCTGGCACTACACATTTGTGGTTAGACACCCAAATCCCATTTCATGGTTCTCAGAGGTGCTTCCAGATCCATTCTAAAGAAGCTCCTGTCAAATGAAGCCCACAGGCATGTAGTGCAACGCGTAGACGCCCTGTCCAAACAGAGCTTTATTACCTGGCAAAGGTGATGGCAACTTAAAACACCTGTCTTCTTTGGCTACCCTGTTCCCCCTCTTCCATTGGCTATTTATGTCACATCCAATAGGATCACAGGATGATTGAAGTCAGAAGGGACATCTGGAGGTCCCAACTCTTCCTGCTCTAGTAAGGTCACCTAGAGTCAGTTGCCCAGGACTGCATCCTGACAGCTTTTGAATATCCCCAAAGAGGAAGATGACACAACCTCCCTGGGCAACCTGTGGTAGTTCACTCTCATAGTAAAAAAAAGTGTTTCCTTTCATTCAGATGGTTTGACCTCCTCTGTTTCTGTTTTTGCCCATTGCCTCTTGTCCTGCCACTGATTCCTTCCTTCTATACACTGATGAGATCCTCCCTTAGTCTTCTCTGGGAACTGGGGTTGTTTATCCCGGAGAAAAGGGGAGACCTTATCACTCTACAGGAGATTGTAGAGATGTGGGGATCAGTCCGTTCAATCAAATAAAAAGTGATAGGACCACGTTGTACCAAGGGATGGTGAGATTAGATACTAGGAAGAATTTCTCTACCGAAGGGGTTATCAGGCATTGAAATAAGTTACCCATGGCAGTGCTGGAGTCCCCATCCCTGGAAGTATTTAAGAGTCATGTAGACATAGTGCTTAGGGATATGGTTTAGTCGAGGATTTGATTGGACTCAATGATCTTAAAGGTCTTTTCCAATCTAGGCATTTCTGTGATTCTGTGTATAACTGAAGTCTAAGTAGACAATATCCACTGTTTTCCCTCATCTACCAAGCCAGTCACTTCATCATAGAAGGCTATCAGGTTGGTCAAGCACAACTTCCTCTTAGTGAATTCATCTTGACTGATGGATTTCTTGTCCTTCATGTGCCTGGAGATGGTGTCCAGGATTAGTTGCTCTATCACGTTCCCAGGGACTGAGTTGAGGCTGACTAGCCTGGGTCCTCTTTCTTGCCTTTCTTAAAGATAGGAATGACATTTGCCATGTCATAGACCAGCAAAAGTGAGAGCCCAGCATCTCATGCAGCACTTACCCTGATAGTGAATGTCCTTCCTCCAACTCTGTCCCGGGCCTCAAGAACCACCACACTGACCCCAGACTCAGACAGCAATTTGGCAGCTGACAAACCTACCAGAAAAAGAGAAAGTGCTTTAAAGCAAGTGGCAGCAATCAGATATATTAATCATCAAAAACTAATCTAAAGCTTCAAGATTAGAGATTTCAACACTGTGTTCAAAAATGCTTAAGAGAAGTCAGAAACTTTCCACAGTATTTTACCACAGAAATCACGTGGCTGCTGCTTAGCTGTATGTTACAACCTTCTCCATAAGTAACATTCGCAGAATGAAGTTTTCTCCTTCACATTAGGATTTTAGCATTTTAAAACCAATAAAATCTCAATTATTAAGGGCCATGCATCTTCATTCATGCAGTGCAAAGAAAGGCAGTACCCAGCCTGTGGGGTGTGTACTGCTAAAGTGCTAGAAACAATAATATACTGAATAGACATTTTCCAGTAAGGTAGTACTTCCAACTTTTCTCACTCATCAGTTCTGCACTCTATTGCTACCTGTTGTCCTCATTCACATTAGAAATGAAGTCTGCTTCACTGCCAAGATTCATTTTAAGCTACGGAGTTTGACCATGGCAATCGCACAGGCTGTATGTAGATACTCTATAAAAGGAATTATGGTCTCAGCAAAAAATATCTAATTATGGGACTTTTTGATAGAGGTACTAGAGACAACTGAAAATTCAACAGGACAGAAGTCTTCTTTGCTTTGACAAATGCGAGCTAATATTGTAAAAAGCAATCGTGAGCTTGTGAAATCAAATTATCCCATTGCCCTGCAGGCCAATTTGGCACTAAGGCATTGTTTCTTTGCAGTTGTTTCCCCTCCTTAAGTATAAGAAATCCAGCCTTATTGATCAGAACTTCGAAGATACCCTGCAGTAAGGAATAATAATATTATATTCATGTTTATTACACTACCTAAAATGTGATTAAAAGCAACTGTTTGTGAGCCTACAAAGAATGCATGTCTGAAAAGACCAGAAGAGAGGAATCACTCTGGGCAGCATTGAGTGTACTCATTTATTCTGAAGACAATACAGAATAGCCCATACACTTCTATGCACACAATCTTTTAATGGAGAATTAGAACATTATTCACTGGAAACCAGAAATAAGGAAGTACAAATGTCTTACGTTGTCAAAAAACATATATGATTCCCATACTCATCTAAAAATAAGTTCACATTCTTGCACCATATTCTTTAGACTTCTGCTGGAGCAGAAGTATACTTAATTCTTCCATGTATTTAATATTCTAATTTTTAAAATGTAAGCCATATGTCAGTGAAGTGAACATCTAACAAACTGATCTAATTTCTTTCAGTAGTTGTGGTTCATTTTTTTTCCTGCATGCAAGTCTGTAGAGAACATTTTATACTTTTTTTGCAGTTAATTCTTTAATCCTTCTGGTGATGGTGTTTTCTTCCTCAACATAAACATAGAAGACACAAGGCTGTAATGTTGAAAACACAAACTGTACTATTTTCTTACAAATATTTACAATTTGCATATGAGGAAATATATTTTTTCAAAATATACAGTGTTTTTTGTCACCAAAAAGTGAATTTCCTACATACATAAAATTAAATGTTGTATTTATCTATTCTGTGTAAATACCACTGGACACTCAAGTAGGAGTGTCAAAGTTTCTCACAATCTGTCTTTTGTAAGAACGTTTACTGTTGATATATAGGTCTCAAAAAAATGCCCAGTGCTTTCATGTTACCCTACGGAACATGAAGCAGCAAAAAATCTGGTCTAGGTATGAAAAAGAAATTGTATGTGCCTAAGACAATCACTTCAAGCTGTACATGATAGCAACGCTCACACAACAGCTGCTTAGCAATAATAATGGTCACAATGAACTGGGTTGGAAGCTAAGCTTACTGCTGTTTTATAGCTTAGTTATATAATATATCCAAATAAAGGATTACTAAAGGCTGAAGAATGTGTGGCAATGTGACTAAGGTTTTCTAACCCGTTCACTTGCTAAACTGTGCTTCTTACACTCCAGCCTTACAGGTTTTTTAGTTTCATTATTGTTATCTGAAGGTGTCATTGTAGTCACTGATCCAAACAAAAAAAAGGCTTCAGAGCTACATAGACTGGGAAAGGGCAAGAAATACATTGGGATGGCAATGCCTTACTGGAACCGGGAGAGGTCCTGACTCAGAAGTAAAAACAATGAAAAATATGTTGATTAAAGACTGTTACTACACATTTAATTGCATAAAGCATGGAAACAAGATGAAATGGGGTGAGACTAAATGGACTCAATTGTGCCAGGGGAGGTCTAGGTTGGACGTTAGGAAAAATTTCTTTATTGGAAGTGGTGAGGCATTGGAACAGGCTGCCCAGGGAAGTGGTGGAGTCACCATCCCTGGAGGTGTTCAAACAACGTGTAAATATGTCACTTCAGGTCATGGTTTAGTGATCACGGTAGTCTTGGGTTGACAGTTGGACTCTATGATCTTAGAGATCTTTTTCAACCTTTAGCACTGACTGACTCTAAACAATCTTCTTTCAGAATGGCGGACTAGCAACAACACCCACACATAGGGTATCTCTGCCTTTTCAACCCAACTCTTCAGCTGCATTCTGGTGTAACCAAAGTGTACCAGCCAGAGGTGCTTCCACAGCCATGCCTCGAGGACCCCACTGGTGATGAAGCCTTTTGATGCACAATTAACCTCTAAACAGACTGCATATTTTCCCTTTCTCTTCCTCATAACTTGAATTTTCAAGACTTTAGTTGCTGTTCCAGTACCCTCTGAAGGACTGGACACCAGAGAGTGACCATTTATTTCTGTTTGAATGATGGGGTGAAAATGAGAGAGGGGAAAGAACAAGACCTTCTCCTTTGCAGCTCCTTGCTCCACCTCTGCCTCCTTTCCCACACCTCCGTCACTTCCCCAGAGGACATCGTGAACCTTCCAGGAGCTGCCAAAGGGGACGGCAGGATCTTCATACCACCAAGGTGGTGGTATGATGATCAAGCTACAAACCAGCCCAAAGTCACTCCTTCCAGGTATCACTCTAATTCTATGAAATAGAAGGATATTCCTTTCTTCAGAAAGATGAAAGGAGCCTGCCAAAACCATGCCCCATTTGAAGCATTTGGCTGTAGAAATTCACTTGTTATTAGGTGAGAATAAACAAGGCGAGGTGGCTTATACCTCCTCCACAAGGGTTTCTATGGCAATCTCACAACAAGCTCCCACTGTCCAGGCAGGAGAGCATTATTCCTACTGATTTTGCAGTGCCATCAAGGACTCAGAACTGCTGCTGCAGGCCATACTGCCGCCGCTTTCATTTCAGAAAATCATCATAATTCTATCAAGTAAAGCAATTTCAAGTTCATCAAAGCATATAGTTGGGGTTTTTTTTTAAAAAAAAAAAAAGAGAAAAAAGAAACCAAGAGAAATTTATGCCAATCTGCAGACTACAAGACATACATCATGCGCGAAACACAGAGATGCTGAACAACACTGGATTTTGTGTGCAGTCTGATGGAAAATACAACAAAGCATGTAGAGGTTCAGCTCTACAGGTAGTGCACAAGACTGGGAATTAAGAGACCTGAGCTTGACTCCCAATTGAGCCTCATAATGTGGGAAGCATTTATAAAGGTAGCATTTACAAGAATAATTCCGAGTTGCCCTCAATATTGGGGTTGGTACAGGGCATATGAGCAGATACGAGTTCTGCAGCACAAATGGTGAGATTTTTTATTTAAAAAGTTACTTTACTGGAAATGTGATAGTAATTTTATAGTAATAGTACAGTAATTCCACTTTGCAAAATCTACGCTCTATAAATTCACAACATCAAACAGATTCACTGATAAACCATGATC
The DNA here is from genome assembly GCF_000703405.1 of Apaloderma vittatum. NCBI lineage: Eukaryota > Metazoa > Chordata > Aves > Trogoniformes > Trogonidae > Apaloderma > Apaloderma vittatum. Next base: position 6,994 of record NW_009728261.1, on the reverse strand, counting down.
AGAACCAAAAATCACCAGCCCTTCTCCCAGAGACAGCACTTCTTATGTGACATAAGCCGAGCATCTGCAAAACATGCAAGGGGAGCAGTGACAGTCTGATACCACTAACCTTTTTGCCTTTCAAGGTGTGAGCACTATGTATGTGCCATATTGAACACACCAAAACACAGCGAGAGAAAGTCTCCTGTTACTACAGAAAAAGTAACTGTCTGCTGGTTTTCTAGATGCACTGTCTGCCTACTTGCTAGCTTCTTTGACAAAGTGCATTTGCCTTTACGGATCCACTATTGGGGTGAAAGTTTACCAAAACCAACCTAATACAACATTCCTTCATAAAATCCTTGTTAATCCTCCTTACAGTACATGAGGTGGGATAATTGTGTTGTGTGAAAGACAACTAGCCCATTACTGTAATGTCTTAGCATACTTTAACTGAGTAACGTGGAAAAAATTCTTAGTAGAAAATCTCAACATTTTTCCAGTTAAGCAGGGGAATAATTTTAAAGCTTTATCACTCATTATTCATACATACATCAGTAAAGACAATTATCAATACATCTTCACCAAAGTTCCACCGTAATAGCATGCTAATGTTGTAATGCTTCTTACTTTTTCACTGATGGAAAACCCAACTTTTTTAAAACACAGTTGAATAATTAAATCTGGCAATGTCCATCTTAGAATCAGCTCTCATTATTCAGCTAGAAGTCTCTTTGCCAAGTAAACATGAACCTGTCAATAAGAGATGCAAAACATTTCTGACATTGAGGATTTAAAATTGTCACTGAGAAAAAAAAAATACAGTCCCTTAAAATTGCACAAAACGGCACAAATACACAGTGCGGATGACAAGTCTACATTCATTTCTTCAGTGTTGCCTAATACCATAACATCTTTAACTTGCTGCTTCTCAGAAATTGTATTTTATCTTTCCATACATTCTTTCACAATCATTATTGTAGAATGCTTGATGCTGGGGATGAGGTGTTGATTTACTTTGCCATTTTCAGGTTTTTCACTTCTTTTTCATCAATTCTTTTTTTTCCTTCCCTCTCTCTAGCAAAAATAATCCAGTTGGTTCAGTGAAGATTTCCACCAAAAGAGAATAGATATTTTCTATTACAGAGTACATTGTCTCACTGACACCAAGCCACTCTGACTGGTTTCAATGGTGCTACTGTCTAAAAACTTCCAACAGATGCAAGCCTTGTTCTGAAGAGTATAAAGACAGTTTCTCATGGACGGTCTTAACAGAAACACAGTGAGCAGGAAGAGGGATGTGTATCTGAGGCTGGATCCACTCCTCCATACACACCCACTGGGATTTTCAAGTTCCTGATCCATTGTCATAAACACGTCTTCCCCAGAATAATGCCCTCCCCCAAAATAAAGGCAGAAAATAGTTAACTAGTATAAGCATGGGGCTAGAAATGCAGCATCCTCCTTCCCCTTTCATATTAAAATGAATAGCATCAGTCAAGATGATGGTGGTTTGACATCATCCAGTTAATGGAAACATCTAAGGCAACTACACACATTTTCTAACTACCTATAATTGTTTTGGTCAGTATGCAGAATAAATTCCTGCTAGCTAAACGATGATCTTCAACTAAATAAGTATGTGACAAAATGTTGTTGCTAAACTGATCAATGTCATTGCCACAAATATCAAGAACATTAACACTGTATTCCCAAGAAATACATAATGCCCATCCAATGCCCATTTTTGTTACGCTAGGATATTTAGAGAACTATCCTGACTACTTGGCTACGGGTTTTTGCTCACTGGAGTAAATAACGCTCTTGAGACTTCAGACCTACCTAGCTTTCCTACTTTTCAACATCTTTCACCTAATCCTGAGGTATGGTGCAGAATCTGCTCTTCAAGAACAAATCACAGGTTTACAGTGCTCTCCTAGGTGCTCTAAATTTCTAACCTATGAATCATACTGGTGTACATTTTGGTCTTCCCAGAAACAAACCTGACATGCTCTTTCTTCAGGAGCAGAATTAGCTGTGACTACTCAGGTTACCCCCTCAATTAGACAATGTTTCTAAATGATGCATTTATCATAGAAAATTACATGACAAAAGATGAATATAATAATATTTCTACATCTGGTTTTACACTGAACACACCACAACCATATTTTGGCCAAAATTAAATAGCTAGCACTGAGCAAAACACAAAGCAGTGCCTTAATCAGAATCCATGCTCCATATTCTTGTATCTTCAGTAGCAAGACATTAGAACACATTATGAAGAGGGAGGCAAATGGAAACTGGTATTTCTGCTTATTTGCAAATATTGTATGAAACATCCATTACACTTTATATCGAGGTCTGATAATTTTGTTCCTGCTGTAATTTTTTCTTAGAATGATAGTCAGCTTGCTAGCAGTATACAGGGAACTGAGAACTCTGTGAAACACTCCTATTTATTTCTGCATTCCCAAAAATGGTCTTTAGGAATTTTTGGTACCACATGACAATATTATCTCCTATCACCAGCTTTCCTGTTGGATCCAGAAAGAAAGTAAGAAGGAACCAGGTAGCCAGAGCCCAGCACAGGGCAAATGAAAAAAAGATAAACACAGGACACATTTTAAGAATCAGCTATTGCATTCCTACAGGTCAAATTCTGGGTAAATTTAGAAGTAACACTAGAAAAAAAAATCTACTGAAAACTCCTCCAGATTTACACAGGTGGAACTGATTATATCTTCCACCAGTAAGTGTGTATTTGACGGTTTATCTGACACTACCACCCACCAGCAGCTTGGCATGCTGTCAAAACAAACAGAGCAGTATACAACATAAGTTGTGCTGCCATTAAAGCAAGCAAGGAAAATCTGCATTTACTCATAAGTCAGGCTTTCACTCAGAGACCACAGCCAATGCGTAGGAAGTTGAAGTGGTAAGGTCTATCACACACCGTGGAGCAGGAGATGCCAACATACAGTGCTCTTCCATGGAGAGAGAAAAAACCCAACCATATGTTTTATTTCAATATAAAGACTAATTACTACTATTTTTACGTCCTAGCTTCTCCTACAATTTGTGCCTCTTGGATTCCTCCATAAGTGCAATAGAAAACAGTCCTGTCTCCTGCACGTGGCTGGCAAATCTAAGCTTCTGCTTTGTCAAGCTATGAGATCTCCTTGTTTCTAGCTAAGAAGAAAAACATGTTTTTATGTGGAAATAAGAACTATCCATGTCAAAGAATGATAATCTTCAGTGTAAGTCTCAATTACAGCTGTGTTTCCCTTGTGGTTTGTGCTTGTAACACGATGTACTGAAACTTCTTCCAAAAGATATTTGCATACAATTTTTCTGAGACTTGCCTGGAAATAATTCTCCACATCTGAGATGCTTCTGATTTACATTATGTAGACAAACGTTCTTAATACTTCATGCCTTCTTTTGATAAACTCAGCTTCCAGAATCAAAAATTCATGGGTAAGGTAAGGCTGGCACACAAATATATCCAAAACTTCCTGCCGAAATAAGTTAGGGCATTTTGTTTACACTTTTTTTTGAGAGAGATTTTGAGCTACTTAAGCTTTCATTTTTAGGGTGTGTTTTTCAGGCTGATTCTTTTTTGCTGGAAAACTTTGGACAAAACTGGCTGGCTATTTCTAAACCTCTAAGAAACAAAAAGTCACGATATTTCAAAATCAGATAATGTTTTTTTTATTTCTATTTTGGAAGTTATAGCAGCAACTTGAAATCTGGCAAGGAAGTAGCCTTTGAGTCTACACAGCGCATTTTCTTATCCACGTGAAAATATGCCCCAGTAAGGTCAGTTAGAAAGTTTTGAAGAATTACAGGTCACACATAGGCAGCTGCCATTTTATAGATAGAAAAAGCTGAAATATCTGAGGTTTCTGTCAAAACTCTCCAAGCACTTAATGCTCTCCAGTCATTAATGAGTAGTTCCCAAGGAGTGATTGAGCATCATGGACTTCCTTAAAATCCATCTTGTATCTCAAAGCACCTGTGCACGCTTCACCCTAGGGCTACGGAGCCACAGTCTGAACTGTAACTCCTGTAACTGTGGCCCCACCTTGAGGAAAAGGTGATGGAGCTGGGATGAGGACAGTGTGTCAAGAGAGATATGGCAGGACTTGCTGCATGAAAGGGACGACTTCTGGAAGCCATCAATACAGCATTTAGTCCACACAGAGGATGACTAGTCGTCAACTGTGCAGCCGCTTAACCCACACAGCAGAGGACTCTCTTCTGGGATGTCAGGGTTACCACCCTGCTGATTAATCAGACATGCTCCCACAGCACATCATGTGCTGTCAGCTTGGTGTGTTTAATAAATGAGGGAATTACACAGCCCACATCAAAACGCACAAGGAAAAAGGTCAAAATCAATCCGAACCAGAACACCCTCTTCAGTTTAGTACAAGACCCTGTAAATAGAAAATGGGAGCAATATTTAAGGCATATAAATAAAAACTCCTTGTGGGTATGGGGAAACTCTTTAACTTCAGGCATCAGTTTACTTCATATGCTTGATTATGAAATATTATAATTAATATTAACTGTATTACAGGGGACATTATCCTTGAAGAATGACACAAACACGTGCCTGAGGCCTTTCCTGGCAATGATCCACATTCTTAACATGCACACCCATTTGGAAAGAGAAATCTAGCCCAAACTCTTTAGCTCCCTCTCTCTATGGGTCCAAATGTACTTGCTGATGCATCTGGACAGTTTGAACACAATTCCATGGGGTATAGCAAGAAAACCTCAGAAGCGGAGGCCATCAGAGCCAAGTTCTTCTTCCAAGAGCTTCGCCACTGTGAAAGACTCTTTGCAGAAGCTCCCTCCATGCCTAGATTGCAGCTTCCTACAGGCAGAGTCCCAGTGAAAGACCACATACAGACGTGTGCATACGAAGGCCAGGAGCACAGATGAGGAGAATGTATTAGGTTGTACAGAAATTGTCTCTCAAGACCATGCTTCACATTGAGGAACACATAACCCCACAGGTGCCAGCTGGGATTTAAGCTTCATTTTGTAACTACTGTACAAATATTTTAAAAAGCCACAGTTTCATTGCTGGGAAGTTCATGCTTAATGTAACAGACAGCTTGCTTATACCTGATGTACATTCCTATAGTTCTAGTAAAGACCTAATTTATCCCAAAGTTTCCCAACCTTTCTTACAAGCATCAGGTAATGAGCATTTGAAACACAACAAAAGGAGAGAAGCGAGGAATCTTACTAGAAGGGGCAACTGAAATATATCTTCAGAGAAACAAGCAGCAGCAAGTCAAGATGGGAATCCGAGAGATGTTGAGGGGAAACCCTGTCCATGCTGGAGCATGTTTTACTATTTATCTCACCAAAATGCTAGATAGAGATCACATTTTTTAAGATCAGAAAGTAGCTTTGTCTAACCTCTTGCAGCCTGAGGTATAGGTATGCTGGTATAAGAACAGCAGTGACAGAGGAGCTGTGTGAAAAGCAAAACAAACCAGAAACTATAAAGAATTATGGTGCCCAGCTATGAGTGGCACTGTATATTAAAGATGGATTAATTACAAAATAAGGCATTTACTGGCCTTTCCTCTAAGGCTGCTTTCTTAATACGATGCCTTTTCTAATCCACAGCAGGCAAACACCAGTTTCTAGTCCACTGGCAAGAAAAATGTTCCTATACCCCAAGAGTACTGTGACATGTTTATTTTTCTTCCTAGTGCCACTGACAAATTTTCAGGGACTGTAACGCCTTGAAATTTCCTGCTTGGCTCCATTTCAGACTCCACACCAGGAGTCCAAGACATAAGTGTTCTGAAGTAACTTACTGATTCTTGTACTAGTGAGGCAAGTTACCACCCAGAAATCCTTGATGCACTTTCCAAAACACTGCTACAGGTTGGAAAGCCAGAGGAGCAAGCTACCCTCAAGGGACGAAGAGCTCCTCTGAGCCTTAAAAACTATATTAAGATCATGTCGCCATCAGCTGCACACAGTACAGGTGGTAATTCCCTAAGGAGCCTCTGTGCATTACAAGAACCTTAAGGATGGAGACCAAATGACTCATGCTAGCAGGAAAATATCCAGGCATCTGGTAAAACTGAAAACCAAAAAACACTAGGTCCAAACTCTTCCTTTCTGTTGGGCAATACTACAGATTACACAATTACATTGTCACAAATAATTCTTTAAACATTTTCTTTGTTTTAGCAAAGGAAATAACAAAATTAAGCAAGCGATTGGCTGTTTTGTGCATTAATTCACTGCAGATCACAGAAAGGAAAGCCCTTGACTCCTCCATTCTAACAAAAACTAATTTTACCCCTAGCAATAATGGATGTAGTATCACCGAAGTCAGCCACCTAACTCACCTTTTCAAGTAAAGACTCCCTCAAAACTGGACAAAGCTGCTTACAGTGTTTATCTGATGGACAAACCAAATACGGAGTTCTCCAAAATAGCAATATTCTCATCTTAGGTACCATCAGGCATTGTAAGAATAATAACTTTCTTCTTTTTTTTTTTAAGTCTGAGGATCAGGGGCCACAATGCATGTGCTAATGTTAAAGTAGATCTTAATCTGAATAGTTTTTTGGGAACTCTTTTTCCAAGTCCATTGCATCAGAAGAACTTGGCTGTCTACAGAGTATAGCTCTTCTCAAAGTAACGAAACACCTCATGTTTTTACATAGTGCCAGCTGTTTTTCCGCGGTATTTATCAAAAGAATAGGAGCACCAGCACTGCAAGATCGACTCAGAAAACGCAAGTTAAAAAGATCATATTTCTCCTGATGCAAAATCCCCAGCCTCAGTCCCTGCAGTCTCCTGCACCTGTAGACATGACAAAGTCAGTTTTCCAATGCACTCTCTTCTGGCGAGCAAAAAGTACAAACCAAAGCAAGAACAAGTGAACACGTCCTAAAATACCCTCCTGGATAATTTTATTTTTTTTGTCCCCAGCTGTATCCGAAGACCCCGGAGTCCTGACGCTCTCGTT
>NW_009728260.1:293-625 GCF_000703405.1 Apaloderma vittatum | reverse complement strand
AAGTACTCGCGGAAGCAGCCACTGCGGGGACATGGCCCTGAGCCGCCACCGCCTCAGGTCCCTGAGCCCCAAAGTCCTTGACCTCCACCTCCAAGCCTTGATAGGTCTTGAGACCTGATGTCCCCAAGCCCCAATATTCCTGTATTCCTGTGCCCCGCCACCCCCAAGCACCCTGACTGCAAATCCTGCTGTCCCCAACTCCCACACCCCAGAGACCCAGTGTCCCAAAGCCCTGATGTCTCAGAGACCAAATGTCCCCAAGCCTTGATGTCCTGGAGATCCAACGTCCCCAAGCCTTGATGCCCCAGAGATCCAATGTCTCCAAGCCTTGA
>NW_009728260.1:0-230 GCF_000703405.1 Apaloderma vittatum | reverse complement strand
CAATGCCCCCAAGCCTTGATGCCCTGGATATCCAACGTCCCCAAGCCTTGATGCCCCAGAGATCCAATGTCCCCAAGCCTTGATGTCCCAGAGATCCAATGTCCCCAAGCCTTGATGCCCTAGAGATCCAATGTCCCCAAGCCTTGGTGCCCCAGAGATCCCAAGCCCTAATGTCCTTAAGCCTTGATGTCCTGGAGACCCAATGTCCCCAAGCTTTGATTCCTGGATAT
>NW_009728259.1:8064-10858 GCF_000703405.1 Apaloderma vittatum | reverse complement strand
TTGCTCTTCCTTTATCCACCAACACTGTAACTTCATCAGAGAAAGCCACCAAAACTGTCGAGGCACCACCTGCCCTTAGGAAGCCGTGTTTCTGTGTTGTGCAGAATGTGGAGTTCCAGCAGTGACGGGCTTCGAGGGGGATGTGGTTTATGTCTCAAACTCAGTAACAATTGACCTCTTTCTGTGCCTGGGCTTGAAATGTTGAACCAAACTCTTTTTTTTTTTTCGTGTTTAACAAGGAAGGATTAGTTGTAGAAGGATAAGAGGGTTGTGGGCTGGGACCGTGCCTGGTTGTGCAGGAGCGAGGCCGAAGGCTCTGCTGGGCTGGGGCTCTGCAGGTGATGCCAACTGCCCGGACACATTTCATTTAGTACCCTTTGCTCATGGTCCGTTCTTTGAGAATAACACAGAATCGCCCTTGCTCATTATCTCTGGGGTTTGTTGGGTTTTTTTTGTTTTTTGTTCTGCGCCCTTAACCATCTTCTTCACTCCTGAACTCCATCAGATGTTGTTGATGTTGTGTGATCAGCACTGCGGTATGCAAGACAGTCAGTGTAAGGATGCCGTAAGAATTTTTCACACTTCGTGATCTTAGAGGTCTTTTCCAACCTTGATGATTCTATATTCTGTTCTTCTGTGAGTCACCTTTCCTCCCTTGCACGGAGCATCGTCGTGCTGCCCACGTGGAGTCTCCTGTCAGCAGCCTTGGGTCCCTTTCCTGAGATGACACAGCTCATTTCTACAGGCTCTAGGAGTATCTTGGTGGGTTTTTTACTCCAAAAATTTACTTACTCCTATTTTTTTTTCTTTTAGCTTTGCACTTTTGGTCTTTTGTTCACTGCGTTCTGTTTCTCTGAATTCCCACACAATCTCTCTGACCGTAACTCAAGGAAGTGTTGAATATCTGGCTGGTTGTGCCTTCCAGTCTCTCAGTAAGCTGCTCCCTACTGAGTACATGACCATGCAGAACTTCTGCTGATTTTTTGCCTGGTTGCCCTTGGATTCTGTTCTGTGCCTTTTGTCCCATCCAGCATCAGAGTCAGGCCAATTCTTTGGTTTTTTTAAACAACAGCCAAATAATTTTTAGAAGCTTTTTGTTGCAGATCTCTGGAAGTGCAAGTGAGCTCTTCACAACAGACTTTCTCTTCTTCCATTCCTCTGCATCGATGCGTTCCGAGGCTTCTGAGATCTGTTTTTCCTCTCCAGGTGTTCATCCAGACACTGAGCCTTCCCAGCTTCTTCTTATTCTCTTTGAACTGCACTTTCAACCAAACTGAGAGACAGCTGCAAGTTTACACCGTTCTTACTGCTGTTTCAAAGTACAGACGTAACCTTTGCTTTCCTGGTGCAACTTCAGGGGGTTTTTTTGCCTTTTAAGTGGCAATTCTGCTCCCTGTGTGTCATCTTTGGTCATGTTCATGTGTCGTGCGGCTTTAGCAATCTTGTCAGTGACTTTGAAATCGCCAGTTTCTTGCCCCACCTTTTTATTGCTGTTTTTAATGGCATTTCAGAGTCTGACATTCCCTCCTCTCCACTGTGTTTGCCTTCTGCTAAACTTGCTCTTTGCATTTAATGTCCGTGCCACGTGTGAACTTTTTTATAATTTGTTGTTGCTAGTTCTGTGTGTTTTACTGAAATGTCACTTTCTGATGGTTACTGTCACGGCTCCGGTTTTGAGACCTTCCCTTCTCTGCGGGCACTGAGGGGCGTCACGCTGTCGTTATCGTTAATGAAGAGCTGTTGCCGTCATCTCTTAAGTCCTTCGTGTTGCAGAAGGAGACTGACTTAGCCTTGTGTGCTCTAGAAGCCATCGCTTCAGGAAGCAATAATTTAAATAGTTTACACGTGAATCTGTTTGTCATCCTTTGTGGCAGGGGTCACCTCCCACCCTGCCGCAACCAAATATTCTTCTAGTTTTGTTTCCTTGGTCTGACAGCGGGCATTATTCATAGAATCATAGACTGGTTGGGTTGGAAAGGGCCTTAAAGACCATCAAGTCTCCCCCCCAGCCCCCCAAGCCCTTCTCTGTGGGGCTGCTCTCCATCCCCTCCTCCCCAGCCTGGCTCTGTGCTTGGGATTGCCCCGAGCCAGGGCCAGCACCTTGCCCTTGGCCTTGTTGACCCTCCGGAGGTTGGCCCGGCCCCACCTCTCCAGCCTGGCCAGGCCCCTCGGGATGACATCCCTTCCCTCCGGCGTGTTGGCCGCCCCACACAGCTCCGTGTCGCGAGCTGAGGGCGCCCTCGATCCCACTGTCCGTGTCAGGGATGAAGATATTTGATAATATTGGTCCCAGTATGGACCCCTGAGGACAGCTCTGGTCACTGGTCTCCATTTGGTCATTGAGCCATTGACTACAGCTCTTTGAGTTTAGGGGGCCGGTTAGCTCAGTGAGTTGAGCGTGGCGCTAGCAATGCCAAGGTCACGGGTTCGATTCCTGTTCGGTCCCCATGTGTTGCCTGAGAGGGAGTGTCCCTGGCGGCAGGGAGGCTGGATTAAAATGATCTCTAAGGTCCCATCCAACTTAGGCCATTCAGCGATTCTGTGATTCTGTGAGTGTGACCATCCCAGCAGCTCAATATCCCCTAGATGGCCCATCCATCAAATCCACATCTCCCAGTTTAGAGACAAAAACGTCGTCTGGGACGGTGCCAGATGCTTTGTCACGCACAGAAGCTCAGGTGCAGATATGTCTGTATATAGAGGGTGACCAGAAGGATGAGGGGCCTAGAGGGTCAGTCTCATGAAGAGAGGCTGAGGGAGCTGGGGCTGTTCAGCCTGGAGGAGAGGAGGGTCA
>NW_009728259.1:0-7877 GCF_000703405.1 Apaloderma vittatum | reverse complement strand
GTTGCCAAGGGAGGTGGTGGAGTCACCATCCCTGGATGTGTTTAAAAAACAGCGGGATGTGGCACTTCAGGAGACGGTTTAGTGTTAGGGTGCTGTAGGGCTGTGGGTTGGACTTGATGACCTTAAGGTCCTTTCCAACCTTTATGACTCTGATTCTACGATATACAGCCCGTGAATTTGCCAGCTTATGTTCTTTTCTTTTTAACTGGTTGCCTCCACACCGGGTTCAGCTTTAGCGTTTGAGGGAGGTGCAGCCGAGGTCCCCGCTGTTCCTGGCTGTGCCTGCAGAGTGCTTGTTTTGCGCTGGCTTTCCGCAGAGGTACGCGGAGGGGGCTCGCCCTGGCTGCTGGCCAGTCCGGTGTCTGTTTGCCGAGACAACAGAGACAAAACCAGGATTACGTGAGGCTGGGACGGCAAACGGGTACAGCCAAGCTGCATGACCGGCTATTATTTAATTCCCATCCCTGGATGGTTGGTTGTAATGAGACCCTTTAAAAGTCCGAGTCACCCCTGACTCGAAGCCGTTGGGACTCCACGTGGCCGGGACTAGATGTCTTCAAGGTCTGGGCTCATCCGCTGAGAATCTGTGTTCGATTCTGGGGGTATCCTGTGTATCCCCATGTTTCTTTTTAGAAAGGAGTGAGCAATGTTCCACTTTCTTGGCGTGTCATTTATCCTCCCGCTTTTGCATGGCATCTGGATTTAATGTGACCAGTTGGGTGTCTGGTGACCGTGGGTCCTTCTAGAAGAAGACAGCCCCTGCCTGTGTCTGTATCTGCACTCGGATTTGAATTGGCGAAGCCCGCGTGAACCTTTTTCACAAGCTGCAGTGCTGTTCCCGAGATGAATGAAAAAGGGATGAACGAGAGGTGGAAAATCTGAAGTTGGTGGCAAGAAGTGCTGTGGGCTTTCAGAGGAAGGCAGGGAGGAAGGAAATAGAAACAATTCTTCATGCAAAAAGGAGCGTTTCCTAGAGGTGCAGTTTTACGAGCCTCGTGAGATGATCTGAAATGGGGAGGACTGGCTTGTGTCCTGCAGGGAAATGTATAAAAATTGAATTATTTTTTGTTTGTTTGTTTTTTTTCTTGTAGTGTCATCTAGACTGTCACAGACATCCTCTCCTCAGTCAGGCTGCCCGTCACCTTCCATCCAGGCAGGCAAAGTCATCTCCTCATCCCAGAAGCACAGCAAGAAGGCCCTCAAACAGGTACGTGCCCTGCTCTGGAACCTAGTTCAGGGATCGTTGCAGTAAGTTTATTTCCCTGGGCAGTCGTCTTCCTCAGTGAAACTGCGCTCTGCAGGGAAGTCGTTCAGGACTTGCTGGCTGGGTTTTGATAAAACATCCCTCTCTCTTAAAGGTGATTCAGAATGTTGTGTCCTGCTGTTTCTTTCAATAAGTAATTTTTTTTAATTATTATTTTAGAGAGTGGATACAAAGCGTTATTTCTTGTCACACAACCTTTTGACGGGTGTGCTTAGGTTTCCAGAGTCGGTTTTAGTAAATGGAAAGTCTTTTGGAGAGAAGAATTAAATCCGCTGACCTCTTCGCCCTGGTTTGTTGCATACCTTCCCTTCCAAGGAATTCTGTGGGCGCGGGGTGTGTGTGTGCGGAGGGAAGAAGGGGAAGGAGAACTCCCTGGCTTTGTGTTAAGAGCGAAGAGGAGGGCTGGTCCTTTCCCTGCGGATGGTGTTAGTTGCGCGCACACGGGTTGGAATGGGGGTGTGTGTTTGTACTTGAGGTGGTTTGTTTCTCCTAATGAGATCCTCAAGATGAGTCAAACCCCTGACTGTCACATTTGCAGGTGTTTCCCCAGATGCAGTGTTTGGTTTGCCCTGATCCTTGGAAAGGAAATGCGTTGTCGGGGCTAGATTTACTCCTTGGTAAAGTGAAAGTCTGTAAGGAGCTGTGAATCAAGTTGCAGAGGAGGTGCTAGTCCAAGGATTACGGAAACTTGTCGCAGACAGTTGAAACCATGATGTGTTCCGGATAGGATTTACCTTTCCCAGCCCAACCCCTTTTCCTGATGTTTTCCAGCCGAGAAGCAACACTCGGGATGGCGCTGGGCTATTGGCGATGCCCATGGCCTCGGGAAAAGGATCTGCAGCGAGAGAGGAGGATCTAGTTAGGCTCTGTAGTTGAGGAGAATATTAAAGGGGACAATAAGGCAGCTGGGTGAACTGGAGCTTTGTTTCCAGCAAGGGGGATTGGAGGTGACGTCCCCGCTTGCCTGTCCCTCGGCAGCGGGCTCGGTGTCGCTGTGATGTTGCTCGCTGCTGGCGGCCGCAATAACAAAGCGAGATTGTGGTGTCGCTTCAGGCAGGTTTTCTTCTGAAGTTCCGAGTCAAGCTTCCACTTTCATCTGCATCCTCAGAAAACTGCGTCTCACTACCTCATGCAAGGTGTTAATTGTACCCGTGGCCTCCCCTTCCTCACCCCTCTCGACGCCTGGCTGGCAACCGCTTCTCTCCAACGCCCGCGATGGCTTTTCCCTCTTAAGAGAGTGATCAAACGTGAAGTTTCTATAAACAGTCCTCCTGCCCCTCTTGTGCTCAGCAGTTCCTCCTCATTTTCTCTGCTCTGTAGGTCACTGTTTCATAAAATAACAGGTTGGAAGGGACCTCTGGGCAGACCCACACTCCTTTTCCAAACCTATACTGTTTCCAAACCTACGCTCCATCGAGTTTTCACCTCTTTTCCCAGGCTCTCTCCTTGCATGCCTAATAATTTTCTGCTCCTCATCTCTGAGTTCCCCATGCTCCTGCTCCCACTAGCTTTTCCCCACCTTCATATTCATCCCCCTCCGTCTCTGCTCTCTCCCTCCTCCACCCCGCAGCTCTCTTCTTCCGAGCTCTCTCCTTCCCCAGCACCCTCGTTCCAGCACCGTCCCTGCACGTAGTGAAGTAGGTCAGAGCCAACGAAGTCCAAAATTGAGACAGTGGTCTCCGTTTCACTGTTAACCTCATTGGTTTGGGGGAAAAAAAATAAATCAGAAACCTTGCAAGAGAGATGGGGAGCCACACGGAAGCCTTGGTGTCTGCGCAGCCTCCCTGGTTGTGCCTCCCTGCAGGGCACAAACCTGTTTCTGATGGTCCTCGTCTTCCACCACAACAGCTCCTGGCCCCGAACTCAACTCCTGTGGCCCAGAGATTGTAGCGTAGTGAAATACTTGCCTTCCAGGAAAAAAACGGTGTTACCAAAGAGCACCATAACAGTTCGCTTGTGCTAACTGACCTGCCCAGCGTTTGCTCTGGCTTTGCATCAAATTGAGAGGATTGCATGCCCAGTCCGCTGCTTAATTTTACTTCTGGTGGGATTCTGCCATTTTTGACCCAACATCACGTCTTCTACCTCTTCCAAAACCCCGTGGTCAGAAAGTGTTTATAAGAAGCAGATAAGATGAGCAAATACAGATAGCAGGAGGGAGGCAGCAGCGTTAGAGCAGTAGGAAGAACATGGGATACTGAGTGAAACGAGATTAAAGAAAGCTTCTGTCTTAATTATGTCTGCAACCCAGATTATTTGCTAGCGTGCCCTGCAGAAGACAGCTGGCTGGATTCAGTCCTCCTATCTTAACTGCTAAGGAATATAAATAATAAGTCCTGTCTAAAGTGCTAAGTAATTATAACTGGAGGGAGGAGAGAGCAGATTTCCACGGAACACCATGTTGCCACTGAACTGACGTTAAGTATCAGGTCCTTTAAGAAGTAAGGGTCAGGGTTTAGTTCGTAGGCATACCAGAGGTAGAACTGTAAAGTAGAGCAGAATAAAATGGTGTACAGGGATTTGCCATTGCCGCGCAGTGCAGTGAGTAAGCAGATAGTTGCGTTCTTTACCACCGGTTGGAAAAATCCCGAGTTAGGGGTTTGCAGTGTCTGAAGCTAAACTGGCAGAGACATCTCGGTGCCCATCCCGCTCGAGAGGTGAAACAGCCATGGGGAGAAACCCCCTTTTGTACAGCAAGTGCCTTGATTCAAAAGACCACCTCACCAAGAGTCTGAAATTTCTAATCCAGACCTGGGAAGACAAGCGGTTCCTCTCACCCGTCGCTGGGAAACACAGGTGCTACTCTTAATTGTGATCCTCTCCAATCCGCCGACCTCAGCTCGAGCGGGCATCCCAGCGCCATCAGAGCTCACAGACTCACCGAAACCGAGACTGGTTGGGGTCGGAAGGAATCTCTGGGGTCCCCCTGCTCAAGAGGTTCTAATCCAGACCTGGGAAGACAAGCGGTTCCTCTCACCCGTCGCTGGGAAACACAGGTGCTACTCTTAATTGTGATCCTCTCCAATCCGCCGACCTCAGCTCGAGCGGGCATCCCAGCGCCATCAGAGCTCACAGACTCACCGAAACCGAGACTGGTTGGGGTCGGAAGGAATCTCTGGGGTCCCCCTGCTCAAGAGGGGTCTCCTGGAGCTGGTTGCCCAGAGCCATGCCCAGGTCACTTCTGAACAGCTCCAGAAGGGACACTCGGCCGCTTTGCTGAGCAACCTGTGCCAGCACACGTCACCCTTGTAGGCAAAGAAGTGTATTTAGTTTTCAGGTGGAATTTCTGATGTTATGCCCCTTGCTGCTGGTCCTGGCACTGGGACCCCTGGGAAGAGCCTGGCTCCCTCTTCTTCTTCTGCCCCGTCCCTCTTAGACTGGGAGAACTGGGCCCAGCACCCCCGGGGGGCCTCACCAGTGCTGAGCAGAGGGAAGGCTCGGCCCCTCCCTCAATCCGGATCTCGTGGTATTTTAAAATTAGAAATGTCACCCTCCACTTTAATAAGGTTTATACCGCTGGGTTTCATTTTTATCCACTACACATTTACCTGTTGTTGCCGCGCACGTGGAATGAGTAAGGCCAGGAACTGGGTTGGGCTACCCCCTACAAAAGCTCCCCGGTCAGTGAGGAGCTGCTTTGTCACCTTGTGTGTGAAGAAGGGAGCTGTACGATGCGGAATTTTCTCCATTAGGTGCATCCCCAGGAGTTTTTAACATCGTTACCAGAGACCGGAGACCGTCAGCAGAGCCAGAGGTGGCTGCTTCGGAGCATCTCCTGCTCCTGTTTGGTGTCATCCAGAGCCGAGCTGGCAGGCTCGTTGTTGAGATGACAATTAAGACCCTCTGAGAGAGAGACCCTGGGAGAGGAGCCAGGCACTGCTGCAGAGAGTTATGGAATCATAGACTGGTTTGGGCTCAAAGGGACCTTTAAAGGCCACCTCGTCCAACCCCCTGCAGGGAGCAGGGACATCCTCAGCTCGATCAGGTTGCCGAGAACCCCGTGGGGAAGCTGGTGTGGGGTGTTCTGGGGGAGCTGGGCCTCTCCCCTTCCTCCTCCCCTTCCTCTTCGCCTTCTCCCACCGCCTCTGGTGCTTAGAAGGAGGTTGTTGAGAAGACGGAGCTGGGCTTGTTGCAATATGGTGAAGGAAGTGGGATGCTGAGGAGCAAAGGACGTAAGCTCAACAGCGTAAGGAAAAATGGGCTGTGAGGAAAAGCTTTTTCCCCGCTGAGGACAGCCCGGGAGCCCATGCCTGATCTAGTCGAGAGGTGGCGTCCCTGGCAACAGGGAGGCTGGATTAAATGACCTCTAAGGTCCCTTCCAGCCTGGGCCATTCTGTGATTCTATGCTGAGGAGCAAAGGGCGTAAGCTTAACAGCGTAAGGAAAAATGGGCTGTGAGGAAAAGCTTTTTCCCCGCTGAGGACAGCCCGGGAGCTCAGAGAGGTTATGTCGTTGCTTTCCGTCGAGGTTTCCAGGACCCAGCTGGGCAGAGCCCTGAGCAAGCCGGTGGAGGCCCAGACCCTGCTCTGAGCAGGAGATTGGGCTGGAGACCCCCTGAGGTCCTTTCCCAGGTGAATTATTCCGTGGTGGTGACAGGACCAGGCATATATTGAGATTTAGTGAAGAATGGTTATAACAGAGCACAATGTGGGAAGCTGACAGAGGATTTCAAGAGAGGGATCTCGTGAATAGTTGGTTCCTCCAAGGACTGGGGTGACACAGCGAGCAAAAGCAGAATTGGTTTACCTAAGCTGAAAAACATGCGGCAATTTAATGGAGTAAATTAACGAAATGTACAGAACCTTACGTATTTGAACTGATTTGCCTCCTGGAAGCAGGGGATGCACACGCCCCCCTGGGTGTACAAGGGGTCCCTAGTCTAGTACTTTCTGGTCACCTCTGGTTCATCTTCAGAGCAAAGAAGAACATGTGAAAACTCTCTTGAACTTGTTCATGGCGTTTTGTTACTCCTGGGAATGCCGGGACTCACTTTTTAAAAAAGCTTTTGACCTCAGTACCAGGAGGTTAATTGTGTGTTGCAGAAGGTGCTTCCTCCTGCTAATATTCAATTTCGCTGTTTCAATTTGGGTGAGTGATTTGTTTTTTTTCTTAAACTTGTGGTAGAAGTGGCTAAATTGGAACTCTTTAATGAACTGGAAAATAGGAATCCTAACGTGCCCGTTCATTATGTGTACCCTTTGGTTGTCAGTCCCCCTCGTTTCACTTTTCACAAACCAAACCTCACTCCTCCTGGCAGATTCTGGCAGATTCTCTCCTAGTTGTAACTGTGTGGCTGTTGCCGTTGTTGTTATTTAAGGTGGTGGTGATCCCGTATGAGCAGTCCCGCTCGTTTGTGTAGACGCGATGCGACGTTTCCCACTGCTTCCTATTTTGAAATTCTGTGGTGTGCTTGATCTCTCGTAATTTCTTCTGCTGTTAAGTTTGTTTGGGTTTGGATTTCGTCTTCTGAAAACAGACACTGCGGTTTGGGTAAATGCTGCCGTCGAACCAAATGCCTCTTCCTTCCTCGTTGTAGTCGTTTGTGCCTTTTGGGCTGGGCGATGGTTGCCTTAACAGTCTCTTCTGAAACAAAGGATTTCATTTTCTTCTCTTTAGCGGTTTAGTCTTTGTTACTCTTTTAATTAAAAAAAGTCTTCCCTAAATGGGTTGAAGGCTTTTAAGTAATTTGCTACTTGCTTCTCCACGAGACGGAAATGAATTACATGATGGTACTTTTACTTTGAAGTTATTTACATAATTACTCCTTGAACGGGCTCCAGATTTGGAATCCTTCCCCTTCGCGTTCTCTAGAGATCATTTTTCCATGAAACAGCGCAGCTTCAGATCTTCTGCGATCGTTAACTTTGTGCTTTAAGTCAGGAAATCTGCCTACTCGTAGTATTTCAACGGGCAGTGCCCCACGCGTGTGCCCCAGAAGTGGGTCTGAACTTCTGGCGTGGTCCGGACGAGAACGCCGATGCCGGTTGCTGTGGAGGGAGCGGTTTGTGCCGTGCGCTGCCCGTTGCTGAGAATATTTTGATCTCCTCTTTGCTCATGTTCTTCTGCCCTCTCCCCCAGGCCCTGAAGCAGCAGCAGCAGAAGCAGCAGCAGCAGCAATGCAGAGTGGGCATGCCCGTGTCGGCGAACCAGCACGTCCTCCTCAAGGCCGTCAAGGCGGCCGGTGACGCCGCGCCGGCCAAGTCTGGTACGTGGCCGTGAGGCTCCTCCGCGTTCTCGCGCGCTTGCAGTCCTCTGACTCGCCTGCTCTTCTCCTGAGGGGGCGAGAGGAGAAGGTGCTCTTTTCACCGGGTGTTCTTGGTTCTGAAGTAGCCTCGCTTCTGTTGTCCTGGCTTGGATTTCATTAGGAACACATTCGGTTAAGAATAGATCCTGAATAGATCGCAGCGTGCCGTTGTCTGGTAAAAAACTCACTTCTGTGATAAGTATCTTCCCCTGTGGCTGCCCCTGTGCTGTGGTCAGGTACTTCTCATGGCTAAGCAAGTCAGAGGGTGTATCTCTCAGGATCTGTTTTTTTCCAGAGTGACTCCTCATTCTGTAGTGTCAGCTCCTCATTTTATAGCGTGGCTTTCGTGTTTTCACACAGAATCACAGAC
>NW_009728258.1:0-1071 GCF_000703405.1 Apaloderma vittatum | reverse complement strand
CCTTCTGTTGCCTGGGCTGTGGTACAAGCCAGCCCAAGCCCCACAGGTGCCCGATGCGCATGAGGGTCCTGCTGATTTGGGGTGCCTGGGTCAGCAGCAGCTCCCCCAAGAGGGATCCCAGTCTCTGAGGCTCCTCCGTGTCCCTGGCAGCTTGAGATGAGGGCAGAACACACTGTCCTGGGGGTTTGCCAACCACTTGAAAATGCGCCTTCTCCTGTGCCTTCAGGTTCTCCAGATCAGCAAGGTCCAGGGTCTTGCAACACAGACCCTCCTCACCACACGTGTGGTTTGCCCCGCTCCCATGGGAGACAGGATGCTGTCGGTCAGAGGACGGCCCCTTCCTCACTGGCAGCGTGTGGCGAGAGCGACCAGGGTTCAGGAATCCCAACGGTACCACTCCCACCCAGAGAACCCCGAAGGATGAGGAGGGTGCAGGCAAGGAAGGGTGATCCCCTGGAGCCAGGCGCAGCGTGGGGTTGGCACAGAGAGGGGCCCCTGTGGCCGGCAGGGTAGCCCTAACAAACTGCCCCTGGAAAAGGGACTAACTGGGCTTCGCCACAGCCCTGATTTACTTTGCAATCTGTCTCCCTCACTCAGCAAAAGTAACCTTGGTGTGAGCGTGGAGTACCAAGTCAGGCTCTTCAGGGAGCAGAACGGAAAACGTGAGAGCAGAAGGATGCAGGTTCCCACTAGTTATCCACTGATGGGGAAAGAGCAGGGGGGAGGGCTCCCCTGCTGTGACACTGCGCTTCTGTTTGAGTCCCCTGTTCACTCCAGGGGCTCCGCATGGGGCGTCTCAGCCAGGCAGGCTCAGCCGTTGCGGGACACCGTGGCGTTGATATCACCAGGAGCGCCAATCCTGGCGGGTAGCCCATCCCATGGCCCCCCCAGCCTGGCCCATCATGGGGGGTGCCATGCGGACAGCATCGACCCAGCTCTTGGGCTGTGCCCTTGGGCTGTGCCAGATCCGGCAGAGAAGGGAACACAGGGCTCCGTGAGGTGCTGTCCCCTCGGCCACCGCTCGGGAGGCAACAGGGATGGGCAGCCACTGCCATCGGCTACTCGGAGGTA
>NW_009728257.1:8521-9519 GCF_000703405.1 Apaloderma vittatum | reverse complement strand
CGTAAAGCACCTTCTCCTCAACGCTCTCAAAATCATCCACTGGAGTAAAGACAGACACAGGCTCACGGGAGAGCAAAGCCAGGCCTCCACATACCCAGGTGTCAGCCCCACTGGGCCACCATGTGGCTTCAGTCCCCTTCTCCCCAGGGACAGACACCACCCCCAGCAGCACCCACCTTCTCTTGGGGCACCCCTCGGTCTACAGGACAAGGACATGAGGGTGCCCCAAACCACCTGAGATGGCCGCAAACTCGAGGACGGTGGATGCCAGGGCATTTCGGGACACCTGGCTGAGCCCCTCAGCCCTTTGAGCCCCCTCAGCCTCTCACCAGTCAGGTTCTGGTCCAGGCACTGGTGCACAGGGTTGCGGTGGTGGACGTCCTGGCGACGACCAGGGGGCTGGGAGCGGGTGCAGGCGCTGCCGTCCCAGGCGCAGTAGGGGTCCCTGGCCAGGCAGCATTCGGCACAGGCTGTGCCGTAGGTCTCACACCGGTGCAGCCTTACCCGGGCCAGCCCCAGGCTGGACCCCACGTAGAGTGTTTGCTGGGGAAACAGCACCAAGATTGTGAGGCTGGCAGTGGGCACAGTGCCCAGGGTCCCCAGCCAGGACCCCCAGCCCTGGGGCAAGCACCATGTGGGCTTTGAGAGGCTGGTGGCAACAGCTCAGTCTCTCCTCGTCACCTACCCTGTCCCCAGCCCTGTGGCCAAGCCATGGTCATACTCACGCGCTTGACAGAGATCTCCATCTGGGTGATGGGCACAGGCATCTGCAGGGTAGGAAGGCAGATATGAGGCTGGCAAAAACCTTGCCACAGAGAATGCAGTTTGTTCAGGGCTGACTGGACTTTGTGGGGGGCACCGACAATGCTTTTGGGGAGGTTGAAAACATCCCCCAGCTGCCCTCTGTCCTCACAGTCCTGAGACCTCCCACCACTCAACAGTGAAGCGACAGCTCTGAGCCTCTGCCCCCACCTTGACCCCAGGCCACGGACATCATG
>NW_009728257.1:6888-8478 GCF_000703405.1 Apaloderma vittatum | reverse complement strand
CGCAGGATGACTTCCTCATTCTGGTCCGATCTTTTCTTCGGCAGGACCCCCCCCTTCAACACCGAGCCAGCGTCTGCGAGCAGGAGGATGGAGGTGTGAGCACCCTGCCATCGCGCACCCCAGTAGCGTTCCCACTGGTAGCCCCAGCACTGGGACTCCTTCCTGCATGCCACTCCTGCCACTCACCCGTCCCGAGGAAGAGGACTTCTTGTGGCCCATCCTCGGCCTCCACCCGGTCCTCCACGAGCTGACGCAGGCGGTGGGGCAGGTCGGTCTCCACCAGAAGCGGCCGGCGGTGCCGGGGGTACACGGGCTTGTACATGAGGGGATGAGCGCGTGCAAAGTGCAGCACCTCGTCGGGGAAGTCCTTGGTGGTGCTGTACTGCCGCCGGGGCTGGTTGGTGGTCTTACTGGGACACTGTGGGCATGAGAGGGTACGAGCTCAGCCTGGCAACCCCAGAACCCATCTCTCCTTCCCCCTCCATCACCCTGCAGAGCTGGTTTCAGTCTTTCCCTGCCTTCAATCTGGGATCCATCTTCTCCACCCTTTTGCCAAATCTTGGTCCCCAGCTGTCCCCAGGTTGGATCCCACAGGGAGTCCATCTCAGCAGGTGGGAAGGAGGGGATCAGCCCCACCACCCCTGCAAAGCAATTGGAGGAGCGGAGGAGACTCAGAAGTCCAGTCACTCACCACGCCCGGCCGTGGGTAGGGCACCTTGCCCTCGTAGGCGCCCCACTGATGGAGGGGGCTCTCCCGGTGGGCGAAGGGCCCATTGAAGACCTCACGGATGTCGGCCATGTGGTACTTGCAGACTGCTGAGCCCTGGAAGACATGGCTGAAAAGGGATGGTGACTGGGTGAGCAGAGCCACGCTCAGCACTGGCACTATCAGTGGGGAGGACCGATATCTCCTTATGGAGCAGGGCAGAGCTGGCAGAGGTTGGGGAGCAGCCAATGGCCCAATGGTGACAGTGGCGGGGCAGGTCATGAGTGGCTGCAGCTGGATGTCCCCAGAGGCTGGAGCTGGATGACCCACCTGGTGGTGCTGAAGAGGGCATAGATCTCCGGGCTCTTCCCATCCTTCGTCCTCAGCAAGAAGACGTCCTCTGGTGACAAAACCATAGGGTTCCTCCTGGAAGCCTAGGGGCTTCCTGAAGCCACTGGCTAAGGCACCAGCCCTGGCGAGATCCCCAGCTCCATGCAACGCTTACCCAGCTCATCGAAGTGAGTGTCAACGCCACCGGGGCCAGGGACAGAGCACACTAGCCGGGCTTTGTTGAAGGTACTCCACTTGTTGACCAGCACCCTCTGGCCACCAGCATCATTCTGCAGGGACAGGGAACATGAGAGCCACCACTGTGACTTGGCACATCCCTGCCCCTCGTAGTCCCCACCAGAATCTTACCACACAGACTCGTGCCACCCGGCTGACAATGGCATGCTCCTTGCTGTCTGCCTCCACCACCTTCTCCGTGAAGAAGAAATAGGCCTTGTCATTGTCCCGGTCATCACTGTCAGGGATCAAGTGGGCTGCCACAAATTTGGGGTCTACAAGAAAGAATCAGCAACATCAGGTGGGGAGAGAGGGCA
>NW_009728257.1:4938-6737 GCF_000703405.1 Apaloderma vittatum | reverse complement strand
TGGGGGGGATGGAGGGGAGAGGGGAGCCGTTACCATTGAGTAAGCGCTGGTCCACCTCGGTGCGCAAGGCAGAGCGGGTCCCCATGCTGCGGAAGATGCCAGGATCACGGCCCAAGAAATCTGCAGTGAGGCCGGTGTACAGCTCCCCGCCTGGCAAAAACACCCCGCCATGGGGCTGAGAGCCAGTCCTGGGTCCCGGGGGCACCCCGAAAGCTCTCAGATCCCCGAGGAAGACAACCCACCGATGATGGTGCTGGCAAAAGAGCGGCTGGTCGTGCGGGCACCTGCCCCTGCCGGTCTCCACACTGGCGGGGTCCAGGCTGAAGGTGTGCTGGGCAAAGGGGAACAAGCGGGTGAGCCCCTACCATGCCCCCGTGGTGGGGCTGTGCAGGGCACACCGAGGCTGAGGCTCTTCCCTGCCAAACTTGCAGGCTCCTCGAAAGCATCCAGCACTTCCCAAAGGGACTGTCTAGAAGCGGGATCCGTGCTTTTTGAGACAAGGCCGAGGAGGGGCAGCAGCTGGAGGGACCCAACAGCCCCACTGCTTGCCCATCAGCCTGGCCAGAGGTGTCGTGGTACGGGGAGGGCTCCTGCTGCCCGCATGGTGCCGGGCTGTGGAGGGGAACAGGAGGCCCTGCCTTCCCACCCTAGCCAACCTGATTTATGAGCAGTGAGCTGGGAGAGGAGGAAATGCCACCAATACCACAGCCCCTGGCAAGACACCAGACCCAGGGGACACGTCTGGAAAGGTGGTTCCAGGCCAGAAAGGTGAAAGAGGGGGTAGCACATGAGCAAAGGGGCAATAGGGAACTGGTTCTTGCCCCCTGCCCCTCAGTACTCAGCATGGGGCAAA
This sequence comes from Apaloderma vittatum, assembly GCF_000703405.1. Classification (NCBI taxonomy): domain Eukaryota; kingdom Metazoa; phylum Chordata; class Aves; order Trogoniformes; family Trogonidae; genus Apaloderma; species Apaloderma vittatum. The sequence continues at coordinate 5,884 of NW_009728257.1, read as the reverse complement.
CACCACACCCAGCATTCCCACACCATCCCAAACCCCTCCAGGAAGGAGGCAGACATTGAGGATCTACCTCCCAGGAGTGTCTTGCCAGGGATGCTCGGGATGGGCACCCCACTGCGGTTCTGCCCTACCTCACCACGGTGCCCCACGTAGACAAAGGCGCAGACAGGGTGGAAGGCGCCTGTCCCACAGGCCAGCAAATGAGTCCGGTTGTAGGGGTGAAGTACTCGGATGTAGTTGGCGCAGTCGGTCTGGGGGGACGGCAGGGGAGGGCAAGGGTCATGGAGGGCTCAGTGCTCTGCCCACCCCGAGCTCCCTGTGTCTGCCTGGAGCCCTGCAATGGTGGGTGAGCCCCAGCCCTGACTCCTTGTGCTGCATCCAGGCTCTCTGCCCTTACCCTCGTGTGAGATGACAGCTTGCACCCACTGACAGGGCTTGCACAGACTTCATCTGTGTGGACCCCAGCCCATTGCAAAAGGTCAGGGTTTTTTACTGGTTGTCCTGCTCCCGAGAGCATCCCCAGGGGAACCACACATGACCCAGCTGGCTCCTGGGCATCTCCTGCCCACCAAGCAGCCCACGCCAGGTGGGGGAGCAAGGTCACCTGTCAGCAAGCTCCTGGCTGCAGCTCCGGCACCCAGCCCCAAACCCCTGGGAACCCTCCTCTTCCCAGCGCCCAGGACGTGACCAGATGCAGGGACATCCTTCCCTGTCATGTTCCTGCTCGAGCCAGGGATGAAACAAAAGGAGGAAATGCGGGAGACGGAGACGGATACCCACAAGCATCCCTGTCTGCCTCCAGGACAGCCCTGATTGCTTCTGTCTGGGATTGTCCCCTTCTACCAGGGACCAGTAGCAATGACACCCCCAGCATCTCAGACCTGCTGCCTCTGACCTTGCACAGTTTCTTCTGGTAGTTCTCACGGGAGAAGGTCTCCCGACTTTCTCC
>NW_009728257.1:4603-4894 GCF_000703405.1 Apaloderma vittatum | reverse complement strand
CCTGCCTGCCCCCCAATCGTTCCCCCTTACGGGAGGGATGCAAGGCCCCTCTTCTGCTGGGAACACAGCCACCGAGCTGCCCCGGGGGTTCCCAGACTCCCCGCTGTTTATTTTCCCTTTGCAAAGAGCCTCTAAAATAGCAAGTGGAAAAAAAAAATATATGTGTGTAAGAAAAATAAAATTTAAAAAATCATGCCCTGGCTTGCATCTGTCGGTGAGAGCTTGTAAAATAAACACGCAGAACAGGACAGGGACTCCCGGGAGTAATTCGTCTGGGCCAGGGGAGCCTTG
>NW_009728257.1:4236-4502 GCF_000703405.1 Apaloderma vittatum | reverse complement strand
ATTTCCCACCAGTGGTGACAGCCAGGACAGGCCAGACCACCTCACTGGGGTCCGGAGCACAGCACGGGGGCTTTCGGTCCCTCCAAGCTGGGGGTCTCAGAGCTCAGCAGTCCCTGCCCGCTCAGTGCGGCTGCATTTAGGGTATGCTGGCCACTGCTCTTCGGCCGGGGGGTGAGCAGAGCCCCCAAGAAGGGATTTCTGGAGCTTGGAGGAAGTGTCTCGCACCGCCGGGCTTGGTCACTGAGTCTCTGCCTTAATTTCCCTTC
>NW_009728257.1:0-4181 GCF_000703405.1 Apaloderma vittatum | reverse complement strand
CCGGCGCGGGGGGAGCCAGCTGGCACCAGCATACAAAGGACACCCCTCAGCACTGGGCAGAGCATGCGTGGGGTGAGACTCACCCCTGGGTCCTTTCCCTTCTGAAAACACTCCTCCGTCTGCCCAGGGAGAGGCGGCCAGTAGATCTGAAATACAAAAGACCTGTCGGAGTGGGAAGGGGGACAACGGGGACCCAGCCTTGCAAATGCACATCCCCAGGCTGCCAGTGACATGAGGATGGAAGGAGGGACAGAGAGAGAGACTGGCAGGGCCCCCAAGGCCACCCTTTTTTCCCACCCAGTGACTCAGGGCAGCATCCCTCGCTCCTTGGGGAGATGCACCCCGGCAGTCCCAGCCCACAGCTGGGCTGGATTTGGGTGGTCATGATGGGGATGGCTGGAGGTGGCCTGGAAGCAGGGGGATTTGTGGGTGGCCTGGGGAAAGTGTGCTGGGGGACAGCAGGAAGCGTTGGAGCCCTCAGTCCCCCACAGCCTTTGGCAGCTCTCAGATTAAGGGCAGATTGGGTACACAAGCCCTTGACCCCATTGCAGTGACCCAGCACACTGAGGGGCACTTAATTTCCTTCTCCACTTTCTTCGGCTAGAAACGGCCTGGAGTCACGTTTAAAAAACATAAAGTCAAAGTGGAGAGGGTGAAGGAGGAGAGGAAGCACCATCCAGCATCTTCACGCTGGTCCATCACCTCTCCCACCAGGGAGCCAGGAGAGGTCTGGAGGCTTTGCCAGCTGAGCCCTGACACAGCTTGTTGCACTCACGGATGCTTATCACACTTTGTCTCTGCAGGCATTCAGCTGAATGTTTGGCCCATTAAGGGGATGCTTAGATGGGGATGGGAAGCACTTGCTCTCCCAGGGGAGAGACTCAGGAATTTTAAGACTCAGGAATTACAGGTGGGCTGCACCACCCGTATCCCAACCACAGCTAATTGCTGTCTAATTGTCCTCCATCCCCCACGGCCAGTCCACCCTTGCCTGACAATACAAGATTTTTGGGATGCATCTCAGGGCATTTGAGGCAAGGACATCCCCAGGGCAGGTTGATTCAGGGTGACTTTGCTTGGCTCATTTGGGCATCTTCTGTTCAGAGGGGCGAGGGTTGCGAGCAGGACCAGGGCAGGCATGTAGGCCCCGGGGTGCTCAGCAGGACCCAACTCACCTCCTTGGTGTCTGTGCTGGCCCCATTCAGGAGCAGGGAGTAGAGCACATCCTTTCCCCCGATGAACAGCCGGTCACGGTACTCATCCAGGTAGAGGGAGCGGAGGCCCAGGAAGCCTCGGTGTCCAAAGAAGACGATGGAGCGGTTGGTGCCCAAAAGCTCTGCCAGGGAAGAAGAGAAGCGTCAACAAGCACAAAGAGAGGCAACACAACCACAGGTGCTGTGCAGCCTCCTAGACGCCTCAAACACTCCTCACAGCCAGCTGTGCAACATGAAAGGATGCTCAGACCCCCACCCCAGTGGCCGCAGCAAGGGGGCCCAGCTTTTTCAGGGAATGACCAGAGTGCGGCAATGGGCGCACAGGCGGGAGGATGCCTTGAGCTATTGCTTCTGAGTACCCTGAAGCCATCCTGGGCGCAGCAGAAGAGCTGCCACAGGCAGCAGCACCCATCTCCATCCCTTCCTGGAGGTGTGAGCGTCCTTGCCTCACCTTGCGCTGGGTGCTGTTCTCCCTCCCAGCCAAGGGCAAAGCTGCAGAGCCAGCAGGCAGCAAGGTCCCAGGTAAGCTTGTCCACAGCCAGCTTGGGCTGAACCAACCCTGGTTCCTAACACAGCCTTCCCTCAGCAAGTCAGGGTGTGCGAGAGCCTAATGAAGGCTGTACCATGCCATCAGCCTGTGCTGGGCTCACACAGAGCCTGGGATGATAGCAAGAGCGAACACGGGTAAGCAGAAAGCAGGTCCTGCACCCCACCCAGGTGCCAGCCAGGGACACAATAGCAGGCACCCAGCCAGTGCCACGGGGAAACCGTCACACAAAGCCTGCTGCTGCCACCAGACCGCACTGTTGCGGCGGCTTCCTCGCCCCGCCACGTCACAGGGACGGCACTTGGGGAGAGGCACTGGCATGGGGACAGTGTCCTTGGGATGGGCATTGCATCCCAAAGCAACAGGGTCTGACATGCTCCCAAAGCAAGTCTGAGCCTGAATCCCATGGGACGCCAAGGGAACCCTCATGCTGATGATGCGGGGGCCATGGAGCAGCTGGTTCCCGGTAGGAAATTACTTTCAAGGTCAGCAAGCCCAAAACCCTGGCATGGTGGCACCAACCCAGATGCCACAGAGGGAAAGTGCAAAGGGGAATGGCTCAGCTTCACTGCACTCTGAAATCCTGTTCCCTCAACCCCAGGCCAGGCTGCCAGGCAGAGGAAGAGGAGGACAAAGCGCCATTGATGAGCACAGCCATGTCCCCAGACACCCTCCCTGGGGCAAGCTGCCAGCCACTGTTGCTGACCCCAGGGCAACACCCCGACGCCGCATCCCAAAGGGAGAGGAGGGGGCCCCAAGACGGCCCCACCTGCCAGTGGCAGCCCAGGCCACTGGGGTACCAAGCCCTCCTCTTGCTGGGCTTTCACCTCCAGTGAGGAGGTGGCCAGCAGCACAATGCCCCCATCCTGGTGGGAAATGCCTCTTATGGGACCTTCGAGGGAGACCAGGTCCATCCCCAGGTGGGGGTGGACATGGCCGCAGCCACCCTATCACACAGAGCTCCCAACCAAGTCACTCAAGGGCAGTCTCAGTGTCCTGACTGGTGATGCTGGCAGCATGGAGGGATACAGCCCTGGCAGCCCCATGCTCACCAGGAAGAACCCTGTGCCTGCAAGCAGAGCTGGCACTGAGACCCCCTCCAGCCCCATTTCCCTAGGTGGGTACCCTCCTGCCCATGCCCTCCAGGCACCATATCGCCAGGCCCAGCCCAGGAAAATGCTGTCGTCTCCTTCTATTCTTGCCCTGCAATAATATTTTCCCAGCTCAGAATAATATTGGCAAAGTTGTCGGGCTCCTCTTATTGTTTCAGGCAAGGCTTCCCCTTCTCCCCCAGCCCTGACAAATTCCTCCTGCACCTCGGGTTACACCAACTAGGCTGCCTTCCCCTTCCCCAACTTCATCACCCCAGGGAGCAGCACCTTACCATGCTTCATTCATCCCTGGGACCCCTTTACCTCTAGGGTGGGGGTCCCATGGGAGACACCCTTCCAAGTGGAGGGGTCCCAAGGGAGAGCTGGGAGGGCACTGGGCTGTGCTGCAATGCTCCCTGTCCACACAGCAGCAAAATGCTCCTTCTCTCTTATACAAACCACTGTTGGAAGTCTAAGCTGAAGGAAAAGAGCAGCTTGAAGCGAGCGCGAGAGCTGGGGACGCAGCCACCCCTGCACCCACAGCACAACACCTTCCCCTATGGCCCCCCCAAACATCACCCTGCAGCCACAGCCATGGCCACGCACAGCCCAGGCCAACGAGCTAAGCATAAGCCACTTCAGTTTGCACAGTTTTCATTTCAGAAGCTTGTAATGGTTCTAATTGAAATTTTCATTTTCTTTTTCTTGCCTCCAGGGAGAAGGCGGTGGCAGGATTTCTTTCATGGGAAATTTCAGTTTCTGTTTCCAATTTGGAAGAGGAACAGAATAATCGGTTTAAGGGAAAAAAAAAAAAAAAAAAAAAAAGAAGAAGCTTCAAAAGGTTGCACAATCCCCACAGGAGGCCAAGGAGCCCACCTGCCCTAGGGAGCCCTTCGCACCTGGCGAACAGCACAGCATGGCCAGACTTCAAGCTGCAGTAGATCAGACCCTGTGCCCCACAACCAAGCTCTGCTGGGACCCCAAACCTTCCACCCCAACCTGACAACATCAGATCCCACTACGGGGCAGAGCCAGATGCCATCCCAGGTGCCTGCCACTTCCCAGGGTAAGCGGGGGCCACTGTGTGCCTCAGTTTCCCCCTTTCAGCAGAGAAGGAGCCCCTGGGGCCAGGTGCTCTGCCCCAGCAGAGAGCAGGGGCTGCAGCCAGCCCTTTCCCAGGGCTGGGGACCCCAACTCAGGCAGCACAAGGGCAGGCAGCAGCTTTCCCCAGCACAGGAACGTGCTCTGCACCTCTCGGGGCTCTCTGAGCCCCCCTCTCTTGGAGGAGAGGGAAAATACGCATTATGCAATTTATTTTATTTATTTATA
>NW_009728256.1:0-1270 GCF_000703405.1 Apaloderma vittatum | reverse complement strand
CCCCCCATACACAACCCCTTCGCCTCTGTCTTTGAATCTGTGCTTAAAACAGCAGCTGAAACACGACTAATTGTAACTGATTAACATGGATTAGTTTGGCCTCCAAAGCACTTTAAGTCAATTCAGCAGCCATAATAATAATTAATTTATTAATAAATACTATTGGTGCTTCTTCACGAACGCCAAGAAAAGTTTCCTTGCGAAGTACAGGTGGCAGGGAGTGTTAAAATGAAAACATTTGCATGCAACTTTTTAACCAGAAGGGAAAGCACTTTGGTTATATTTGGAGACATGTGTCTCACACATTTCCCCCTTTTTCTGTAAACTATGTAAGAATAAACATTACAGCTCTGGGCTTTTAATTTCTCCAGATGGAATCATAAAGTACCTAGTAGATTTTTTTTTATATACTATACAATTGAGGACACATGTCTGCTTTTCCCAACGAGGACCGAGAAGCAACTTAATTTGAAGGCAGAACTACTGAACCACATTTTGAATAACACACTCGAACAAGTTCACTTTAAAAGGCAGGAAACCGCTAAGAGCACGGCACTGAAAGTTGCTCCTTCCCACTTGAGCTGCAGTGGAAGACCGCCTGCCTGACCTTCACACCCACTTTGTCGTTTCGTACACGTACAGAAGAAGTACACACGCACATAGGTGGAGGAGTGCCTGGCAGGGGAGGGGGGTTTTCCGAGGCGCTCGCACCCTTCGAGGGGCAGACTGAAGAGGCCCCTCGGGATCCCAGCCCCGGCGCGGCGGAGGAACCCTCCTGATGCTCTGGTGAACGAGAGAGGTCTCCTGCTGTCCCTCCTGGCTGAAGCAAGGGGTCCGCCGACCCTCCAGGCCCTCCTCTCTGCTCCTTGCACGCACGCTTGAGCACCCAGCAAAGCGCTCCCGTTGAGGGCAAAGAGAGAGAGGGAGCCCCAAAACCTCACCGCTCGGGTGCCTAAGGGATACATGCACGCCGAGGGGGGCAGGAGCCCCTGGGCTGGGCGGAAAACACTACAAAAAAAAATACCCAAGGACAGGATTGCTTGCCCTAAACTGTATTATCAGGTTGATTTTTTTTTTTTTGGTGATAGGAATGAACAAAATAGCTTACTCATCTCCCTAACTAGACTCAGCCTCCTCCCTTCCTCCCCAGTCCCCCTCCTTCCCTCCGGTTCTGACTTACATGTGTTTAGAGCAATGGCAAGGGGCTCCCAACTGGAGCCCTGGCAGAGGGTGCGTTTAAAGTGTGGATGATTTACTCCCCCACAATTCA
>NW_009728255.1:0-29420 GCF_000703405.1 Apaloderma vittatum | reverse complement strand
GGTGACAGCGCGATGGTGGCGGCGTCCCCAGGGCTCCGCGTTCACAGGGCTTGTTCCTCCTGCGGGCTGTGGCGTTTGGGGTTACGGGGTGCTGCCGGGTTCCCCGCAGGGTTTGGGAAGAGGGAGCCTTTGTCAGCGACATGGACAGTGGAATCGAGTGCACCCTCAGCAGGTTTGCCCATGACACCAGGCTGTGTGGGCACGCTGGAGGGAAGGGATGCCGTCCAGAGAGACCTTGGTAGGCTGGAGAGGGCCCGTGCCAACCTTACGAAGTTCCACAAGGCCAAGTGCAAGGTCCTGCACATAGACCAGGGCAATCCCAAGCACGAGTACAGCCTGGACATTGTTCTTGGGGTTGTTCATAGATGAAAAACTGAACATGAGCCAACAATGTGTGCTCGCAACCCAAAAAGCCAGTCACATCCTGGGCTGCATCAAGAGAAGCGTGGCTGACAGATCAGGGGAGGTGATTCTTCTTCTCTATTCTTACTCCAGCTGCAGCACTGTGTTCAGCTTTGGAGTCGTCAACATAAGAAAGACATGGAGCTGTTGGAGCAAGTCCAGAGGAGGGCCACAAAGATGATCGAAGGGTTGAGCACCTCCCCTCTTAGGGCAGGCTGAGAGAGCTGGTGGTGTTCAGCCTAGAGAAGAGAAAGCTCTACAGAGACCTCATAGCAGCTTTCCAGTACTTAAAGATGCTCTACAGGAAAGAAGGGGAGGAACTCTTTATTGGGAAGTGTAGTGATAGGACCAAGGGTAATGGTTTCAAACTGAGAGTAGGTTTAGATTAGATATGAGGAAGAAATTATTTTCTGTGAAGGTGGTGAGACACTGGAACAGGTTGTCCAGAGAAATTGTGGAAGCCCTCTCCCTGGAAGTGTTCAAGGCCAGGCTGGATGGGGCTTTGAACAACCTGATCTGGTGAGAGGTGCCCCTGCCTGTGGCAGGGGGCTTGGAACTATGTGTTCTTCAAGGTCCTTTCCAACCCAAACCATTCTTTGTTTTTAAATTAGCATTTTAAAGCATATATTTCATACTAGTTTGTGCTACTGAAGTAGTCCAAACTATTGTAGTACCTTTCTGTTTCTGTATGGTATATTTTTTTCCCTTTCCCTGTTTTCCTCTTTTTAACTCTACCTGCCTTTGTTATTTTACAGTAGTGTTAAGCTCGACCTTGTCTCCAAAGAAATAAAAGTTCACATGACTGCACTGCTCACAGCTCCAGCCATCCTGCCATTTCCCCAGACTATCATGCCCCCTCCACCTCCCATTTTAAGTTTCTTGGACAACGCTAGCTGAGTTTATTAGGTAAACATTTTAAAATATACAAGATTTATGCAGATTTCCTGAAAACCCAAGTTTAAGTTGATCAGGGACATCCAGTTGATCCTCCTGTCAGAAATGCCACTAGTTGAGTGTAGCTGCATTATTAGATACAAGAGAGCAGAGCGAGGCACAGTTGGTGGCATTATTCCATTCTCATGAAAAACATCTGTTGGGCCTCTTATCTCACCACATCTAGTAGCTCAAGACACGAGACAAAGTTGTGGGAAGCCAGGTTTTATGAGTTCTGCTGCTGGTCAGAGAACTGCTTGTCAACTACGTGAAAGGTGCTCAGATGCTACTGCAAGAGGGTAAGAAAACAGATAGGGGGTTTACTGCATTAATTTTCAAATAGCTTTTCTAAAAATTAAATATCTGGAAAAAAATGAGTTTTTAATTCTCTAGTGGGGCTCTGTCTAGTTATGTACATTCGTACATATGGGTCCAGTGACAAGGTGTAATGTTTCTTCAGTGTTCTGGGAAAGTCCATCTGCAAAATTATATGCAAAATAAACACCAGAAAAGAAGCATACTGTCTAACTTCTTAAAATTATATCTTTTATAGTAAAAAATATCCCCAAATGTAAATCTGTTAGGCTCTCTTTATTGGTAAAGCCAGCATAAGTGAGAAATGGCTGGGGTGAAAGATTGCTTGTGTGTGCACAAGCTCACGTTTGTGTTCTTTCATTTTCTGAATAATTCTAATAGCAGCTGAATGACAAGAGTTGTGACTTCAAGTAGTACTTTCAGGAGCTGTTCTACCCACATTCACATTACCTTCTCTAACTTACAAATCCTTTTTGGAGCCATTTTTTGTGTGTTTTGTTTGACATGGAGAATTAATGCGGAAACAATGCACTCCCATCACCTAACTCAATTTATGGGGTTTTTCCTTTTCCAAACTGCAAGGGTTTACATCTTTAAGTTTAAGTTTTGCAGGAAAAATGGAAGTGAACTTGGAAGCTACAGGGAGTAGCATTGCCTGTCAGACAATGTTTTGTGCTCTCTTTTGGATTTGGTTGTAGCTTTATGTGTGGCGTTGATCACATTACTTTAGGTTGTTAAATTTAGGAGTCTCAAAAAAGTAGCACAAGTAGAGGTCTTGCTGCTTGAAATATTAAATCTTGCAAAACAAATCCTCCAGTCAGGTGCTACAAAAGGATTCTAAAGCAATGTTTCTCTCTAAAGAAGAAAGTATCACTTCAGCAAGCAGGTTTGGTCAGTATGTCTTTCCTTCTTTAGCAATAGTAACCGTTATGTCTTGGGTGAAGAGAAGTGAGTTTGATGCTCTTGGGATCATGCCTCAGGGACCCAGTTATATGAAATACTGAGCAACCTCAAATCCCGTAGAAATTGGTCCGAGGTTGAAGTACTTGATGTTTTGTGTGATTTGGTTCCAGTGTCATTAACTGAATGCCAAGTGCAGATTTGGGGTTTGCTTTCTTTGTGTCTTTGCTGCTAATGGCAGTCAAATAAAAGGCAAATGGTATGAAGTTATTTTTGTGATTCTCTATTTTTATCATCAGAATGACCAAAAATAATCTCAGCTTGCCTTAAAGTCCGTGTACTGAGTTTGAAGAATTATCAGCAAGGAAAACTCTTGCTGCTTGTGTTAATAAATATTTTTACTTCTGATACACGCTAGCTTAAATGTCCTATGATACTTCCACAGTCTTTTTTCAGAAGTGTGTGAAAATGCTGAATTCAGAGCTTATTTAGGCAGCTTACTTGAATCTGTGTTTTTTTAAAAAGTTAATTGTTTTGGGTAAGTTAGAGCTCTTAATTTTTGAGTGGATGCTGAAGCATGAAGCATATGATGTTTTATACATATATTTAAATAATCCGTGCAATTCTCTTTGTAAATTAAATGTTTCCTATTTCTGTGTGGTGTAACACACCACCCCAAGTCTTTGTTTTCTGCTGACCTGAACCAGAATACTGATCCATCAAATAGCATGTGCTGAGCACATCACAACATTTTCAAGCCACAGTCCTGTAGACATGCCTGAGTTCTTGAGTACAGCTGTTAGAATCAAATTGTTGTATGAAACCTATGCAGTTTAGGATCATGATCTATAATTAATTTGCTTTGTAGTTGTCACCAAGCAACATAATGATGTGTAGTGATTTTAAAATAAGATGGTGATTAAAATCAAGAGAACATTCCTTTACAAAGTTTTTTTGTGACATCTCTCCAGAGAGATGATGGATCTACAGTTTGACATTTTTCTTCGACCATGAGCTTAGTTCTGTGAGCTAACTCTTTTCAGTCTGTGTTTGCACATCCTCTGCACAGCAGAGCCCTTGCTGTGGCCATAAATTCATGTGTCTGTTTTTACAGTGCGATAAACAGGTTACTTGCTGGAGGAAAATGAAATGCATCACAAAGGTAAATAATCACAGAATTGCCATAGAAAAAGCTGCTCCTGGAGAAGCTGGTGATTGTGTTGTCTGCCTGCATTAAAACTAGATGCAGGCCTGCTGTCGTGTACCTGCGTCCTGCTGGGGTCAATTATGCACTTCAGTGGTGGTTCAACTTACGTTGTTTTATTTTTAACAATGCCTTCACACAATATCAGGAAGATACAATTCAGAAAGCTAGGAATGAAATTCTTTCTAACAAGGGCAAATGAAAAATATTAAGCATGATAGTATGTTTTGTATGACAGTTGTAAAACTGAATGATTTTTTTTCCTTTTTCCTATTTAAAGGAAGAGCCAAGGCTGGATGTTCTGATAAATAATGCAGGGATATTCCAGTGTCCATACATGAAGACAGAGGATGGTTTTGAGATGCAATTTGGTGTAAACCACTTGGGTCACTTCTTGCTCACCAACCTTCTTCTGGGCCTTCTCAAAAATTCTGCTCCGAGCAGGATTGTGGTAGTATCCTCAAAGCTTTACAAATATGGAGAGATCAACTTCGAAGACTTGAACAGTGAAATAAGTTACAATAAAAGCTTTTGTTACAGTCGGAGTAAACTGGCTAACATACTATTTGCAAGGGAGCTAGCCCGTCGGCTGGAAGGGACAGGAGTCACCGTCAACTCACTTCATCCTGGGATTGTCAGAACAAACCTGGGCAGATACGTGAATATTCCTTTGCTGGCAAAACCCCTATTCAACTTGGTGTCGTGGGCTTTCTTCAAAACACCTCTGGAAGGAGCCCAGACTTCTATTTATTTGGCTTCTTCCCCTGATGTCGAAGGTGTGTCAGGAAAATATTTTGGGGACTGCAAAGAGGAGGAACTCCTGCCCAAAGCCATGGATGATTTGGTTGCAAGAAAGTTGTGGGATATCAGTGAAGTGATGGTTGGCTTATTGAAATAACTGCCAGGGGGGTGTCTGCAAAATAGAATGCAGATAACTGTGCAACACTTATTTGCAACAGTGTAATTCTCACTTTAAGTACTGGGGGAATACAGATTGTTTTGCTTATTAAGTATTAAATAGAGGAGTGATTTATATTGGAACTCTGTTTTGAAATAAGGCACAGTCTGTAATAGGCACAGACATTCAAAATAAGTCTGAAATAGAATTTGAGGATGTGAATGTAATTTCTGGTGAAATCTGCTTGGAAACTTGTTTTACAAATGAAAATTAAAACTGTGTTTTGCAATATATATGCATATTTGTCATGTTCCAATACTTGTAGTTGGACAATGCAGGGTACCGATGGTGAAACTCTTCTCCTGTAAAAAGGTTTTGAAAATAGATCCTAATAATAGGATTCTTGTCTTTTTTTGAGCCACCACAGTGAAAAATGGATTAAACACTGTTATTGATGTCTTGCACTGTAATCGTTTAGGCCTCTGAGTGCCCTTCAAAGACTTGTCAGCACCATGGTTCAGCAAACAGAGCTGTTGAGCACTGTACAGTTCATCTGTGAAGCACAAAGTCAACTTTTTTTCAGTGATATTGCTGCTATTCAGTGAGTAGATACAGTTGATTTTGCAAGCTGTGTTTTTATGTTCAAGTGTGCTGAACTTGCTGTTTCTTAATATGCAGACACCTTGGGTTTCATTAAAAATCTAGTTGGTGGATGCATTATGATCCTGATAGGGCTTTGCATGTCCCGAATTGTGTGCGTACGAAGTTCACAAGATCTCACTTAGACTGAAGAGAATATGCTTTTCAGTGTGTGTTTGGCTTGACTGATGGCACTTTAACTCAGTAATGAAATTAGATAAGTCTGTCTAATGCAGTTTACTGAGTATTCTTTAATAAAAATCTTTTAAAAAAGGACTCAGCATTCATTCTTTCAGTGTGAAAGATCAGAAGCTGGTAGTCTTTACATGGTAGCCTTGTTGTGTAGGGTTGGTAGAAATAAAATGGGTTCCAAATAAATGTGTGGATATTACATGAAACTGGACAGATTTATTCTTTTTTAATTCATGTAACTATTGGGTTCGTATTGACATTTGTAAATTCTTGTTTTGCTCTACTGTAATAAAATGTTCTAGCAGTTAAGGTATGTAGAATAAATACAGAAGAATGATTTAGAGTGATCTGTCGTAATAAATATTACTTAAAGGAAGGAGTGTCAGTAAGAGGTGATGTATTCAGTAAAAACCTACTCATAAGTGCATATTAATTCTGTGCTTCAGGCAACAAAACCAAATTTTTGAGATTCTTTCTCTGTTTACTCAAGACACTGAGCGTATTTTAACTTCTACTCAGTGGAGTGTACCTGATCAAGCCTTACCCATCACCGGCAAGATCTGGGCGAGTGACTTGGGTGGGGTAGAAGGTGGCATTCGAGAAAATTACAAGCTATGAAAAGGAGCAGGTTTTTAAGATCTTGTGATGTGCTGAGATTTTCATTGCTCACTGTAAGGCAAGGTGTAGAGATGAGTGTGTTGTCAAAGCATACTCTGAGCACCAAACAAATTTATCTTAAGTAATGTCAGAGGGAGGTGTGTAACATCCTCAGAGAAGACCTTGCTTTCATCTTTAGTGTTACATTTCATGTTTGCATTCTAAATACTTGTAAATAGTTGCACGCAGCACCCATGACACAGCCAGGTAAAGAATTTAGAGTTCATTAACATGAGCGTCTCTGTGGGGAGATAGAGAAAAGCTGTGCCAAATTTGGGCTTGTGTTTTCAATACTGCTGAAACACATGTGTACCTCCTGCTAAAGCTGTGGATGCAAGGGAGAAGAATGGAGAAGAGGGCTAGTCTGAAAATACTGTAGTGAAGAACTGCACTGAAACTGGCTGGAGAGCAGAGAAACATAATTTTTCAGGATGAATGACCAATGTAGAACGTGCACTTGCCTTCAAAACGGGAAAGGTGGGTTTGTGCTAAAGAAATGCGGAATAAGAAGTCCCAGCATGGCTGTGTAACATAATGCTTCATACATCTTACCAGATGGGGTTTTTTTGAAACATTGTGGAAATAAGAGCCATTGTCAGGAAGGGGTTACATTCCTGCAGTCATAACTAAATTACAGCCCTCATTCCACAGTAGTAAAGTGATTATGTGATACCCTTAATGGAATATTTATGAATTACTATTGCATGAAAACAGTTTTAAAAGATGGATTGTTAGGAGCTTACCAAAACGTAAGCTTTTTTTCAACATCTGTAATAAGTAAAATTTGTCATTTTTGAGACTGAGTATAATTTAGCCTCTGTGGACAAGAAAGCATTGATTACTTTCTGGAGACTGCTGTTAATGTGTAGGTGATGCCTTAGTTATTCTAGAAGCATCTAGGAACTGAAGTCCTCACAAGTCAACAAATATTGCAAAATGCAAGTGCAAAAGCAAAGAAGAGCCCTTATTTCAACAATACTGACTCAGTCTGACTCTGAACTAAGCCTTTTGGCTGAGAAAGAATCTCTACCCTACTCTACAGGATTTGAGGACTGTTGAATGTCTCATCTTGGAGCTTTAGGATGCTCTAAGGGGAGATCAGTACCTTCACACTTCCCCCCAGTATAACAATTCCTCCAGAAAGATGTGATGTTACATATGTATGTTACTGTTACATAGAATCATAGAATGGCCTAAGCTGGAAGGGACCTTAGGGATCATTTTACATGAACAGTTTACACCAAGAGCATGCAGCTAAAAACGACACGGTCCATGTGGCTCACTCCACCGCATAAACACCACCACCCTCACATTAAACTTACTTCTTATGAAGAATTAAAATTCCATAGAAGTAAGGGTGAAAGAGGCAGACAGTGACCAGGGACAGCATGTAAAGCCCATGGAAATGCAACCTTGGTCAGTAGGTACAGACGCTGATCACATCACTGGCAAGTGCGAGGGAACCACAGCTGAGGGTAAGATCTCGTTGAGGTCTGCAATAAACATAAATGTTACAAGGCAACTCTTTCCGAAGCCAAAAATGTACCTTAACATAGCTATCTTAACATAAATTGTTAGAATTGGAGTGTTTGGTTTTGAGTTCAGCAGCAGAGTTGGGCCAGCACTCTGTACCTGTATCCTGGGGATTTAAAACCTGCTTGAGATGCGCACAGGACATGGTGACTCTTGAGAGCATAGCTGCCACTGTTTTTTCATTTCATGGGGGAAATGCTTCTGCCTTGCCGTAGCTGAGAGGTGAAGGGCCACAGAAGCACTTAACTTTGACTATTTGCAGACTTTCGCGGCTGGAGCCTCTGGCCGAGTCTCAGCAATGACTGGAAATTCTTCCAAGTGGCCCCATTTCTCAGTGATTCCATTTTGTACGGCAACAACATTGCAGCCTAACTGTACTCTGAAAGTGTTATTTTAAAATTAGCGTATGGGAGAGGGGCTATGCAGACACGTGTGCAGGTGAAAATTCAATTCCTTGTTTTAAAAGATGGATGGGAGGAACTGTCAATGATTTACTGAGCAGCCGAGTGCTGAGGAAAGTGGGTTGTTGGTGCTTTTGAAAGTGCCCCTCTAATCAGCTTCTCTCTTGGATAGACCAAGAGTTTAAGAAAGAAACAATTACATTTAAAAAAAGGTAAAATTAATCCTTTCTTTTGATTGTCAGTCCTAGGCTGTAGGTCTAAGCCAGTCCACCCTGCACACATGCAGCTATTAGAACTGAGGTTTCTGTGAGTGAATTGAATTGCTGTTGCATGTATTTTTTTTAAATGCCCCATCTGTTGAAGTCGAGGGAGAATTATGTACGTTTTTAAAAAAATACCGTCACCGATTTACCTTCTTTACCTTGCCACAAAGGCCAATATCTGTCCCCAGGCAAAGGGACAACACTACTCTTTCAGTTACTACAGTCCAGACAGAAGGCAAGCTTATAAACCCAGCAGGGGTTCTCCAGTAAAAATTCTCGATCTTAATGAGATAAATGATCATTTTTTCCGTGATGCAATGAAAACAGAAGTATTTAAACTCTTTCTTTCTTCAGTGGTTGCCTGGTTTGCCTAAGCTTCCTACTAAGTGAACGCTTCACGGGCTTCAAAGCCTGAGCCCTGTGAATGTGATTATGGTTTTGCTGAAACATGTGGATAATTCCCACTTCAAGCACACTTAATTTCTTTCCACCTAAGGCTATAAAGAAAATAAGCAACTTGCAAGAGTCATACAAATAATTTTAAAATGGGAAGCCTGTTCCTTTTTCACATAACTTTTTCCAAACTAATCACTTAGAGAGTAATTGACTTGCAAAACGATCCAGGAGGCCTCCACAGTTGGATTATTATTTTTGATCTGTCCCAGAATGGTGCTGCTATTTCTCATAACAGAAAATGACGACCTCCCTCTAGACTTTTTACTTACCACTTTAGCTACCACTAGCAGCCTCACACCTGTTGTAACTGGACTCAGATCAGAGAAATTAATTTGAATATTTAATTAATTCCAAATGTCCTATTTAACACAGGGAAAAGAGTGCTTTCTTGATTGCTTTTTTGGGGGGAAGGCTGGCACACTGACCACCTAACAAGGTTGATAGCCCTTTCTTTCTAAGTTTAAGAATGATCACTTCATTTCAGACAATGTGAAGGAAAGTTAATCTGGATAGGGAAGGAATCAATAGCTTATTTGCCATGAAAGGTTCAGGAGGGTGTCACATGCTTGAGATCTATAATAATTCCTTTAGCAAGGTATTGAACATTTCTGGATGTCTGCTTCAAGGCTGAAGCAAGCAGTCTGAAATTGTGGTCCCCCTAAAGACGTTGGGAGTCAGACACCTACATGTTTTTGCTGTCCTTAGTATGACTGTAGGTTTGGGCAGTAGGACTCTTTTACCTGGTTGTATGATGATTCTTTCAGTCTTGATGAATGAGGCTTTATGCACCTCTGCGTATG
This sequence comes from Apaloderma vittatum, assembly GCF_000703405.1. Taxonomy (NCBI): domain Eukaryota; kingdom Metazoa; phylum Chordata; class Aves; order Trogoniformes; family Trogonidae; genus Apaloderma; species Apaloderma vittatum. Next base: position 19,827 of record NW_009728255.1, on the reverse strand, counting down.
TGTCGCATTTTAAAAAAATACTTCACAAATTATGGGAGTGAGGTGGTGGAAGTGGTAGTGATGTTATGTATGTATTAAATATCCTACAACATTCTCCAGCAATGTGTGCGGTTTTTCCCCAAAGGAATGTCAGCCCATCTCTGCAGTTGCTGGGATGTCTGCCACTGGGACTGCAGTTTGGAGATGAGTGATGTTTCTTTGATTATGTATATATCCCCTTGCAACCTTCCCCAACAGTACATCGGTGTCCTGTGTACTCCTAAATTACTGCATAACCATGGACTCTCCAAATCCCATCTGGCCTTGAGACAAGCAGTGTCAGGGTCTCTCTAGATACCTCAAGAAAGTCATGAACAGCATCTTCAGAAAGACAAGTGACATACCTGAAGGAACAGAACCTACATGCGCTGCAGGAAGTAGATTTGGTAGAATTTTATATAGTCAGTCACAGACGACTATAAGGGAACACCTTCTCCACTGTATCTGGGTAGATATTTTAGACTTCATCCTGCCCTGAAGGCCTGTATATGCAGCACTGTAGATGTAGCCCATGGATAAAACACAGTAGATTGAAAAGTGCTTCAGCACAACCCATTTGCTGTTCTGAAGGGCTGAGATCTTACAGATCTATTTGAAATCACTAGCATTTTTAGTTGCTTGACACTTCTCCTGACTTTGAAATACTTAGGAGGAAGAAGAGACCAAAGCATCATTTTCATTATATTCAATCTGCCCTCCTGCAGATCTTCGGAGGCCATCTCCACAAATACTCAAAAACCCAAAACCTCTAAGCCTGCTTTATGGAAATGTTTGTCCACAAAATTTTGCTGTAAGTGGAAGATTTCAGAAATCTTAATTTCTTGTTTTATGTAGTAGACAGATAATATTATGGACTAACTGTATCAGAAGGACAGCTAAGACTGGGATCCCGGGACAGAAGAACAGAATAAGAGATAGTGAGCCGTTATCTGTAGATGCAAGAGAGGCTACCTGAAAACTCAAAGGGAATAATTAAGAAGCCTTGATAACAGCTATTTTGTTTCTATTTTTGAGTTGTTGAGTTTTTTTGTTGCTTAATTCTAGATTTTTTTTTTTTTTTTAAAAAGAAAAGGTTAAAACTGCAGAAAATATGAAAACAGCCATGTTTCAACAAAGTGGCACAGTTCTTCACTGTGGAAAACTCATAAAATGACAGGAAATGGCTTAATGTGGTAGGTGTTCATTGTTAAGAGTTCTGTTGACAGAGGTTGATGAGTGAAAATATTGTATTTCATTTTTGCCTTTTGTTCAGTAAATAGCATGGAATTTTGATGCTGCCTAGAGGGACAGCTTTGTACTGCGGTGGTCTAAACTGGGAGTTTTCATTAATGTAACCAATCAGAGTAGGTGGGATTTTTTTCTGGTTTTGTGTTGGGGTTTTTTTTAAGAAAAAAGCTGAAGTCAAAGAGAAGACCAAGAAAAAGCACCACAAAGTTTATCTTTTACTCATCTGGAAGAGTTTATTTTAAACATGGAACATTGTTTGCTGCTGTGGAAATGAAAGTGAGAGAGTTGCAGCTTTCTTCCGATGCCATCTGGCAGATGATTTACTGGCGTATGGTATTCACTAATCCAAATAACCCCGTGTGTGGTAAGCATTGTCTCTTTACTGATCATGCAGCTGAGTTGGCTGAACCTTAGACGGCTCACACAAGGCTATCAACAGCACACTACGATAGACTGTTTCAAATTAGAACAGTATTAAAGAAAGTGATATGCCAAATTCATCATGCCTTTACCTTTATTAAGTGTTTTCCATACCCGGACTGAGCTTGATGTTTCCTTTTCATTATCTTCATGGCTGTTTTCACTCCAGTTCTACTCAGGCTTTAACCCATTGAATTCAACACTTACATGTAGCCTCAAACCTCAGATGGGACCAGAGTGCTGGGCATCCATCCCTAGATTGGTTTCCTCAAGCTGATGATAATGGTGTTCGTTCTTGTAAGATCTCTTCCTGACCTCATGAAACTTGTGTTCCTGCTGGGAAGTAAGGCTGCTTCGCAGGACAGCTGTATGTTGTAACCAGTAGCTTTGTGGTTAAGGAACTCTCCCAGTTCCTAACCTGAGCCAGAATTGTCTCCAGATCAGGACATTCCCATTTATCAGACAAGAGATCTAACTACTTCATTATTATATTAATGTTAGGCTGCCTCCTCTTGCTGTAAACATCCTTGAGTGGTTATTTTGGGAAACAAAATAATTAGAGGATTATGCCTTGAGGAGCAGATGCTAAGCTATGAGTAGATGGAGGCGTTCACTTATATCCTTGTATTTGACTTCTAGGGAGGCGCCTGTTGGTATTCCGATGCTCTTCTGTGCTCAAGACAATGTAATAGCGTATGGGGGTTCTCGACATGGTGGGGGGGTTGAGTGATTTTCCCAGAGTGCCTTGCTCTCTGTGTCTAATAGGTCTCTTGTTTTGGCTTATTTGTCCACTATGAGATCTAAAGATCTGTTGTTTAAGTATTTGTAGTCACTTCTGGTTTTTGGATCTGGCCTTAATAGGTCAGACTTCTAATAGAAATTCATGCTGTGTTTCAGGTTGCAATTGCCCTTTCAGGAAGCTCACTTTTTGATTTAAAGGACAGTTGAACAATTTTGAAAGCGCTGATTTTTTTTTCAAAGGTACATCATATAATTGTATGTGAAATTAAAATGTATACAGCATAGATAGTTTTGTATCAGAGACAGGGAAGGAATTGAGAGCTTAGCTCTTTTCCTGCAGAGCAGCTGACACTTTGAACTCACTGGTTGCATCTGTATTGCTAAGCATTTAATGCCAGGACCTGTTTCCTGAACCATAGGCTGAATGAGGCAGTGTTCATGTTACCATATTCTGTTCTCTTGTAGAAAAGGCATGGGTACATCCAAACTGCTGCGAGGAGTGTCCTTGGCCCATGCTGACTCCTCAATTATGCAAAAAATTGTTTAAAAAAATATTAGTTGGTCAGAGCCATAACTGTGCCAAGAACTGCCCTAACTATTAAAGAGCACAGAAGATCAAATTTCAGTCTGGCACCTGTCACTCCGTAATTGAGTGGCATAAGCACAGCCAAAAAATGCCCCCTTCCTCCCTCAAGTGTTAACAGAATAGAGATGACTTTTCAATTTGCTTCCATAATATTCAGAGGCTGTTCTGGAAAACTGAAGTTCTTACTAATTTTATAGCGCTAAAATTCCACTGACTTCGCTGCAATTTCTATTGACTGACCCTGTAAACACATGGAGAGTCGGTATTGTTATTAATATCACCATGTCATCATGTTTTATTCATTTTCAGTTTTGTAACTATAGTCTGATCTCTTGGAATTGCGTCCGCTAATGTAGCACTGGACTATGGAAATCTTATTTTATCAAAATGTGTTATTCTTGGACTAGAACTCACAGTTACACAGTTGCACTTTATAGATCCATAGATTTTTTTTAAAGCCATAAAAGATCCTTAGATTATTTAGTCTGACTTCCTGAATGACACAAGCCATTTCATTTAACTCAGTTAGCCTTGTGTCAAGTCCAGCAATTTGTGTTTGGCTAAGGCTTATCTTCTAGAAAGACATCCAGTCTCGATCTGAAGCCATCGGTAGTTGGAGAATCCATCACTTCCTTTGGCAGCGCAGTCCAATGGTTATCACCCTCACTCCTAAAAATGTGTGTTTTGATTCTCGCCTGAATTTGTCTGGCTTTCACTTCCAGCTATCACGTCTCATTATGCCTTTTTTTGTGAGATGAGATTGCTGCTGTTACTGCTCGGTATTTTCTCCCTGTGGTGATACTTGCATGTTGTAATCACTGAAATCATTGCTAGATGTTTTTATTGAAGTCAACAGACTGAACCCCTTTAATCTCTCACTGCAAGGCCCTTTTCCAAGGTTTCCGATAATTTTTGTGGCTCTCCTCCACATCCTACCCAATTCTTTACCTCTTTTGCGAAATGAGGAAACAAGAACTGGTTGTAATACTCCAGCATGTGTCCACTTACAGGCAATCCTAGTACTTTTCAATGCTTTCCCTCTGTTGCTCTAAGCCGATCACAAATTTAAGTGTGCCTGGGGCTGCTCCCTGGCACTGAGACCAGCTGGAATATCACAGTCTGCATTTATACTCATGAACGCTCTATCTTCAATTACAGAGTGTCTGCATTTGAACTATTTTTGGGGAATGCTTCCTGGCAATTCCTGACCCTTTGGCTATGTTTGGAAATTTTCTGGGAAAATGCTGGCAAAGGCTGAAATCATGCCAGAGATGAAAATATGGATTTTGACTCTCCTTTTAATGTTCTTCCCATGGTACAGCAACACAAGAAGTAATCAACATTTGCAAGTTCCAGGACTAACCTGTGCCTTCATGATATAGAAATTTTGCTGACTCTTTGCTCCTACCTCCTTCCTCCCAGAAGACGTTACCAGAGGCACTGAATGAGGAAGAAAGCCTGTGCCCATACTGCTAAACCTCAGTCAGGATGGATGTGCTAATTATTTTCTCTTCCAATCTAAAACAAATAAAGCCACTTGAAATCAGCTGAAGAATTGCACCACTTCAGTGGTGTCAGTTCCCAACCTCAGAGCTCCCAGAATATCTTGGAACGACAGTTGTTATAGTGCCTGAAATGGAAAAATCCTGCTACATCTCCTTTTTTTACTTTCCAAAGATTAAGATCAAATGCAGCACAATATTTTTCAGTACACAACTAAGTCCATTTAGTAAATTTCTTGCCTATAATATGCTTGAGCAAAGCTGGTTTGCTTTGTAGGGGTATTTGCACCAAAGGTATATCCTGGAGTTTTAATTTGTCACTCCTTTGCTTGTATCCAGTCATCTTAATCTAAAGGTATTATACTGAAGGAATGTATTTAAAATGACAAGAGTCCTAAGTGATGAGCAAAATCATAACTTATTTTTATCATGTACCTTGGCTGTTTTGAATCTGACTTCTTCCTCTATACTATGAAGTGGGTTCAGCTGTCTCCAGACAGGGCAAGACTTGGAGGCTGATTGATGCAGTCTTCCAACATTATTCCATTCTTAAATGCACCCTTAAATGCGTACTTAACTGTTTCTGCATGTTCCCATTCTGCATCTTAGAGTTCATAGCTACAATTAATACTGTAAAATCACACTGTCTACAAACAGCCTAGAGATCTAAGCATAGGCAGTATAGAGGCATGCTAATCTTTGCTATTTGGTCTTGAGATCAAAGCTGACCTGTCTAACCTACGTTGTAGACATGCCTTTTGAAATACAGCTTTCAGTAATGTCTTGTCAAGTGGAGGCTGTAGACAACGTAAAGGGCTTTCATTTGTGCATGCATCTGGTTAGATAAGAGCTCTGGGTGGTTCTTGCAACTGAACTTCACCTTGAAGAAACAGCTGCTTGTGAAACAAGGAGTGCTGAGCACAGCATGCTCAAGCTGTGAATATGAGACTCGCCTACAGAGACTGTCACCAGTTTTGGCTGTAGACTGGGATGTGAGTTGTGGTGATTTTGGACTCAATTCCTGCTCGGTTCAGCCATCCTTGCTATAGGACAGTTACCCTTCACAAAGAGTGGAAGAGATGACAGCTATAGTAACTGCTTCAGTCACCCAAGGTAAATCTACCAGCAAATATGAGTAGGAGCCTTGAATTTCTTTTCAGTTATAAATCAGCTTTAATATTAACTTGTGTGAACATAGAGAAAGCATAAATTGCTATTGTTACCTCAAAAAGCACCTACGTTCAGGAATAATTTGAAGTAGTAGCTGATTTGGCGTGAGCCAGAGCAAAGCCTGTTGCAGACATACAGTGGGGGTTAATTCTTACTTTCATCAGATTTTATTGTCATCACCTTCAGTGACATACACTGTTGTTTTTTCATCACTGTGTAAGGGGAGTTAACGTGACAACAGCAGTCTAATATTTCTCAACACCCGCCCATCTGGCAGACCTTTGTTCTCTAAAGTTTGTTCTGCCACCGTTGATTTTAGATTTGCACTTTTGCAGATAATCAAAGTGGTGAGGTTACTGAAAACAAGGACTTCCTGGGCAAATATATCACCGTTGGTCTAGTTTGATGCTGGCAATGAAAGGCCTCTGGGCAGACTGAGTGAGCAAAAATGAATGTGCATGCAGACATTTATGATGCTGCTCTGTTATTTTTAACACACTGTACATTCAGCAACTTCTTTCCTTTATGGTGGAAAATCATTTGGATGTTTCTTTGAAGACTAATTTAGGGATGTTGGCAAAGACCAGTTGGTGTAACATGTGTGATTTTTTATGTTAACACTGTCTGATGAAACAACAAATATGAATAATACTGCTGAGTACAGAGAAAACAAATGCACTCTTTTTGTGCTGTAGTTTGATCTGATCTTGGGAGACTACAGTTAATATATTTTGAAACAAAATATGCATGGCAAACCGCTTTCATAAGACTCTAATAAAAGTCTTTCTTATTTTTAGTTTTTCCTCTCTCTCAATCTTCCTTTTCTTTTGTTCAAATAAAAAAAATAGAAAACATATTTTACCATCTGTAAAAAAACCTAAATTCTCCTCAGCTGCTGCTGTTAAAATACTGGAATTACATTCTAGTAGGTTCCTGTTCACCCTATGCACAAAAAATAATAAAACATGGTAAACAGTCCAAAATTCAATGTAATTCACAGAGATATTAATAAACTCTGTGCTTTCTTTTTTGGTAGGGAAACCGAGCAGCTAAGCAAGCTGAAGCTTCATTGCCTGAAGATGATTGAAGTAGCTCGGAATAAGGCACAGTCAATAGCCAGGCAGTTAATATAGGGAGAAATCCATTGACATTGTTGACTCAGTAATTTATTTGCTGTGCTATTGATTTGATCTCCGCCAAGAGAGAGCTAAGGGCTTGCTCACAACTTTGCTGAATGCATTTTGAGGGCTTGTACAGAATAAATGGAATAAAGTAATGGGTAGGTCATGGTTGGGCAGGCTTAGAAGAAGCCTGGGATTTTGTGACTGTAAAAGTCAGACTTGTCCTCTTCATCAAGTCCTCCAAATTGTGCCTGGCTTACTGCAGTGGGCTGAAAGTACTTCGCTGATAGTGCCCATGTGCCCGTGGGGGATCTCAGTGGGCAGAGCACTGCGTGCCCTTAGAGCATTTTAGATTCACTTCCATTTGCCTTAGAGAAATACTTTCGAAAGTTTCAGCTTTAAACATTTCCACTGCTTACTGGGAGAGATTCGGAAGCGTCAGTCCTATGGATTTTCCTTATTTTTTTTGTTTGCTTGCTCCTAATTCTGTTAGATGGTGGGTTTTTTTAATAAAAAGCCTCCTTCCTAATTACTAACTACCAACAGCGTAGCTAGTGCTGTTGCACTAGAGGAAGTCAGCAAATGAGCCCATGCATAAATGAATGGCATTAGCCATCAAATTAACTTCCTCAGCAGTGGGAAATACCGTACTTCATTAAAGTTCCACTGCTATTGTCAATTTGATCTAATTTACAATTTTAGTCTAGGAAAGTTTATCCCTGTTTTTTGTTAGCTAGATTAACGTTAAACACAGTACTTAAATTATGTTTCTTTTGGATCTTTCAGCAAGTCAGAATAGATGCCAGTTCTCTAGAAACGAGCAAATTGACTGTTTCTTGTGAAACACACTGTTTGTTTGAAATTTGCGCTGGGGCATGGCTATGTGTTTGTACATATGCTTCAAGGATGGATCTGCTCTCAGTTCATAAATTACAAAATTACTTTTCATTATTCTCTATTAATTCATCCTGAGTTTGATGTTAGTTCAGAATCCAGTGAGATTTCAAGGAAGAAATGAAATAATGTCATATCTCTTTGCCATTACTGCTGAACTCTTTGATAACAATAATCAACTTCTGAAGGTAACCAGAAAAAAATTGCACCCTGTAGTGTTATCTGTGAGGTTTTTTGCCAAGTTGCAAAAAATATATTTTTATACACTCTTTTCACTGCTAAGAAATTTGGGTCTTCTTGTTGCCTAGAAAACTTGACAAATTAATGGAAACCCAATGAAATGAGGGCTTGAGGAATAATGGAGACTGGGAGGTTTTCAAAGTAAAGGATGGCAATCAGACTGCTTAAAATGAGTTGTTAACAAAATACTGAAAAAATGAACATTTTGAGCAGGGGAAGGTTTTTGTTTAACTTTTTGTAAAACAAATATACTTATTTTCCAGTAAATGTCCTCTCTCTGACATTTAGAAATGAGTATGTTCAGACCTTTCTTCTATGTTTTAAAAAGGCAAGGAGAAACTGAAAGTGTAGTGTCCTATATGCTGTATGCCATGAAGGGTTAATTATACATTTTAGGTAAAATACATGAGCAACTAGGAATCCATGTGCCAGAGGCCAGATACCACTGGTGTGTTCACATCTTAGAAGACATTGCTCTGTTTGCAAGCTGGTGTCTGGACTATCGCAGCGAAATACCCACTGACTAAATTCACTGTGTTCACATTCTTCTGGTCCTAGCCTTGAGATCTGAAATGTATAGATTTAGTAAAGCTGCTAAACAAGACAGGGAAAAAATAAGTTATGCAGTACAGCAAACTTTTTCAGCAAGATGCCAACATACATTTCTAAATTTCTCGGAGTTGACCAAACACCTAAGTGTTTATAGAATTAAGTCTCAGACTACTTGGGACAGAGTTAAGCTTATCTCAGATGAAAATTATCCTAGCAAAAGAATGAAAATCATTTCATCATTTCAAATGAAAAAATGATGAAAATGATGAAATTTATCCTAGCAAACACTACATTAGATAGAGCAATGTCCAACATAACCCATTGAATCACTGCCAACACGATATCATCTTTCGTTGGATCTCTGAAGAAACAGCACAAACAATGAAGACGTCTGAGGTATGTCACAATACTGTGATCAAAAGGAATGTATTATTTAAATATTATAAGCCCAGTGATGTCTTTTGAAATAGAATAATTTTAATCCAAAAACATCTGCTTGAAAATCCAAAGAGATTAGAAATGTCCGTTTATGAAAACATACTAATTAAAGGCTCTAAATACTTAGAATAGTTCTATGCCTATGTAAGCTAGTCCAACTGATAGCAAAACTCGACATGTTTCATATTATTTCAACTTCTTTTATTTGAACAAGGGCATAGATAAACAAAAGGAAACGATCCTGGGTTTTTTTAAATTTTGTGAAAATATAACCCGAGCAGAGGTCAGTCTTCAAATGCATGGTCCATATGGCTTGGCTGACACAAGTAGCTGTAAGGATAACATCACTTTGTAGGAACAGTGGGACTCAGCTCTCTCCAGCTCTGTGCAGTAGCAGAGTGGAAAGAAAATGTAAACCGAACTGCTCCTTTATCCACCATTTTATATATATCTGAGTCAACGGAAGCATAAACTACTGCAGCTTCTAGGTCTGTTAATAAAAATTCCAAAAATAATTATCCTCCACTTCATATGAAACAATGGAGTAACTATTTTTTATTTGGCCTGCAAGCCATCAGATGTCATTATTATAAGCAGACTTCACAAGCAGCTATATTGTAAAGGAATGGAGAAACACTCGTGTTAATTGTGGTGTCGTATTTAGAAGAAACTGCTGTTTAGTTTGGTGCTTTACAGTTTTACTTGTCAAGTATAATTCAGCTACATTGGGGGAGTATAGACCTTCCTGCTAAGTAGACCGCATTGTGGAATATTTTCTTTATTCATTAGAATAAAGGAAGTTTAGTAGTGCTTATGCAGTAACATAATGTTTCCTTGAAACATATAATATATATATATAGGTGAATGTCTGTCTATTGCAGATTTATTTAGTGTCAAAAAAAGGTGATCAAGACACTGTCATTGGGTGAGTGATTTGTCCTAATAACTACAGACGTCCTATGGTCTGCATGCTGGGCACTGTGAATAAATTAATACAGATTAACAAAGAAGTCGTCAGGGCTATATCTCAAAAGGTATTTGGGCATGAAATCTATAGGCTAACAAGGTAAGGTGTGTACATGTCCCAGCACCAGCTCATTCACACTTCCATTTCTGCCTTGGCACATTCAGTGCGATGGTGTGTGCTAGCGCCAAGGATTCTGTCACAGCCAGAGACTTGCCTAACTGGGAGCTGGTGGTTCCTTAAACTGCCTTTAATCCATAACCAGCTTCTGGGCACTCCACATCCAGCGTATGCTGCTTTAATAATTATCAACTATTTCTTGGAGTTAGCTGTCTAAACCTAGACAACTTTGGGTGTCAAACCCTGAAAAGGATAACCCTTTATGATACCCAAATGGTTAGACAGTTCAGACTGAGGTTCTTCCTGTTTTGGAGATGAGATTTACATGCAGATTTGCAGCTACTTGTGTGTTCAAGCTAAGTAATTAGTGTTCATTGCATTATGCAGTATTCTGACACAGAGCTTCCCCAGGCTTTGTTATTTCATCTGCGTGTTATATTCTAAGTATTAGATTTAAAGACGAGCAATAACTGAAATTTTCACAAAGGACACCGCTGTGATTTTCATTTTGCCCTGGACTGGATGAATCTGTTTGGATATACCTCACTGATAGAGTATGACATCTGGGAGAAGCTTCTGCCTTGAAGTGGCAAAAGTGATAATAGGCTATAGAATAACTCTAAGCAAGAATCATCACTTCAGGTTTCACTCATGTAGTGTGAATTGCACATCTGACAAAACTGGTTTCAATACCAAAGTAGACTTGATTTAAATAAATAAATCTCTAAAATCTGGATCCTCCCTTTCCACTCTCCCACTTGCAGCTGCAGACTCTTGCTCCCTGCTTTAGCTGCACATCAGAAGAACTTTTCACAGACAAAACTGACCACACATATTTCATCTTCCAAAATAACTGTTTATGGAGATTCAGTTCCTGGTGTTTGACACATGAGATGTCAGTGGTAATAAGAAAAAAAGCAGTCACATTTGTGTAGAAAGAAACAAAGAAGTGGATGCTTTGGCATAATTGTTTTAGCTCAAGTTCTTGTGATTCCACTGACTCTTTGGAATGGTCCCACTGGCTGCTTTAGGGAGCTTCTTTGTGCTGTCTCCGTGGACTCTTCTGAAGTAAAGTCTGTTAATTACATTCATAACTTAGCTTATGAATACCTATATTTTTTCATCTGGGTGTATCTGTACTCTCAGATGATTATGTCTCCACTTCCTTCATGCATCATGGTTCCCTGGCAGCCTATGCTGTGTAAATATGATGCTATTCACTTCTGGGCTTCCTCCTGGAGTAGGTTAGTTAGCTCTCTTAGAAACCATGGGGTGCATTTCTTGGATGTTTTTCCAGAATGCTCTCAGTAGGCAGAACAAATAGGTGCATCAGGCTTGGATCTCTTTGCTCTACAATGCCCTCTAACCCTCTCCCAGCAGAGACACTTGCATGGGCTGGGCACCAAGGTATACAATACATTACTGTCTATCTCATGATATAAAATACTACTCTAGTGGACTGCAGGACAGCCCAGGAATTAGTTTTGGCACTATACACTGATAAAAGTTATAAAATAATCAAATCTCAGGGCCATAGAAATATCACACAGGAACAAAGGAAATCCATGACCAAGTGCTTTTTTGTGTAGGTATGGTCAGTCAGCTCTGGACAGTCTGGATGTGACCATACTGCACTGCTTGGGCTTTAATGACTCACTGGGGAAAATGCTTTTAACATACAGAATAGTAATAGAATTATCTTCCATGGCTTAGTTCCTTAGTTCCTTCAAGGTTTATTTTGCAGGACTGTACCTGTGACATCATGAATTTTTATGGAATAAGCTGGACAACAAGAGAGCTCCGAAAGTACGACTAGAGAAATCAGATACGTTACTAGGGAAATCATGGACTTCATGACTCGTGTTTTTTAAGCCTGATGAGTCTAGAAGAAGTGACTCTTCAAACAATATTTCCAGGAATCTTTAAAACTGATGCTGAGACAATATAATGCAACAAGAGAATAAACACATATCTGTAACTTAGTCTGAAGTTGTGTTAAAAACCTGCCAAAGCACTGGCCTTCAGTCACAGGTAAATAATTCTAACTTCTTTATAATACAGGAGGAAAAGAGCTTGTAGCTCTCCTTGGTCAAATGTCAAGCATTCCTACCACCTACTTACAGTCCTTGAAGCCTGCTGCCTTCCAGACAATATTAATCATTTCTTAGTGATACATAAAAGATAAACCTGTTACTCTTTTTGCATACAGAGATTAAAGTATTTTTTTCCATCAAGAGCTTCTTTCAGTCAGTGAAACTCATTTACCTAAGGTAAGATTAATAAAACAAAATCACAAAATTACTCCTGCTGGGAACTATACAATTCTCATCATCACTTTTCAGTCCAAATCCAACATATTTACCTGCACTTTCCTTGTGGCATATCCTTTCAAATCTAGATTTTGTCTGTATTTGTTAAGACTGAACTAAAAATAAATATGCATCTCCCTTTATGGGAGAAATGCTGTTTAAATAACCACACTGTTTATTTTTACATTTGGAAGACATTTGGATATACTATTGCCATGGATATAGTATAAAACATCAGCTGGACAGACTAACAACACCCAGCTGTTAGACTAGTACTCTGCAGATCTCAAGGTGCTTCATAAAGGGAGTCCATGCAATTACATGCTTTGGACAGACAGAAATGGAAAAAACCAAAAACCACAGACTGTTTTTTCCTGTGAAATCTCATATGCCAGTAGTAGACATCACTGTGCTGGATTCCCAAACTGTATCTAATGGGTCATGCTAGGCTGTCTTTGAGCAGTTGATATAAACCCTACTGCAGCCATAATCTGATTGGATTCAGCTAGAAAATTTCTTGATGGAAATGAGAAATACATGTTACAATCATGGCACTGAAACTGTTCCTTGACCATAGGTGCCAGATCACTATTTTTTAAGGACTACTTTTCTACTTTGGGAATGGCTCTGGATTCCTGGCCAATAGCTCTGAGCATATGCTGCCAGTTCTGTGGGCTGGGACAACTGGCTCAAAGCCCACTGGCGGAAAACTGGGAGCACCGTGAGTATCTCTGAGCACGAGACTCATCTTGGAAGCACTTCTCCATTGTATGGAACAGAGAGTCCTAAGAAATAAGTGAAAAAGCCAAAGAACCAGTTAGAAAAATCTCCTTTTTAGCACAGTTTTACATGCAGATTTTTAACACAATGATCGTTGTTTTAGGTACACCGATACAATCAGTCAACCCCCCCCAGTGGAAGCTTACTGAAATCAGCAGCATCACAATGCAAATACGACTGAAAAGACTTTCAAGTGAAACTTTTTAGCTTAATCTGGTGCCTTTTCCTGAGTATTATCTAGTGACTATGGCAGGAATTGATACTGCTGCATAATCCTAGGATCTGCCATATTTATTCACCCGCAGAATGCTTACATGAATGCTCCCCAACATTTCAAGGGCCTTTTCCTACCTCAGTAGCATTTGTGTAGTTCCTGAAGAGTTTCCAGATGAAAGATGTGCTAAAGATCAAAATACTGCAATTATCTGCAGCATTTAATATCATCCAGCAGGGAACCCAGAATGAGACAAAATGTTGACCTAAGTACATGAGCCCGATACCAGCCCGGGGCTCCAGCATGTTCTGAGGAAGCACATGACAAAGGGAACATTACTTCAGATCCCTACTGAGAAAGAAGATTGAATGAGTTGTGATTTCATATAACACAGTTGATGACACTGGCATTTGGAGGTAGAGACCTGTACAAATGTTTATTTAGAAAACTGAGTTTCCTGACCTCCATTCAATTTCATGTCTACCTCACCTGTGGGTGCCTTTCAGCCAGTGCTGAGCATGGCACAGTTCAGCACATGGGGGTTGTTCTGCATGACCAGAACCAAACAGTTGATTTGCATTAACAAAATCCATGGGGAAGCTTGTTCAGAAACTACCCATGGTAACTCAATAAGCAAGATTTATTTGCCCATTTTGGTAGATAGAGTCAAAAAGAGAGTATTGGGCAAAGTCCTGCATCAGCTTACGCACGTTCACTACCACTGGAACCACTGGAGTGGGGCCTGCATGAGTTATGCAAGGTGTAACTCGTTATGGCTTAGTGGAGTATAAGACCAATGAGACCACTGTGATCAGTTATTTTGATCTCCTCCTTAACACAAACCACAGGACTTCCCTGAATTCTTGCAAACACAAATATCTCTTTTCCATTGAACGGAAAACTGTAAATGTATATATTACCCGGAGGTACTTCTGTTTATATTACATACAGTTCCGCGAATAATTTGGGTTTGTTCTGTAGGACTGTTAAGTGAAATGGAGCTGTTCTATCTCAACTGGATCACAAATGAAACACCCTATAATATGGATAGGAGCAGTCGTATGGTATAAATAATATTTTTAATCACTGAAATAATAATATAAAGTTCATTTTATTAACGTTTGAAAAATAAATGTCTTCACCTTCCTTCATTGGAGTTTAAAGGAGGAAAGTTTTACATTCCCTGTGAAAAAAATAAAGTAAAAAATGTTTAGAGAAAGGAGCAATCTGACTGGTTAGGGATCATAAATGACTAATAATAATAAGGTCTGAATTTTGGATGCCAAACAGCTGCAGAGCCTCTTAAACCTAATTCCTCTTTCTTGGGGGATATGGCAAGTTTGGAAAAGAGGTGATTGCCAAACCCACCATGAAATACAGGCAGGAATTTTTCTTTCAGTATATCACTGTCATCCTTGATAAAACCGTATACAAGTGTCTTGACATGACAAAATGCTGCAAATTGGTAGGCACAATGAAGATAGAACTCTTGAAGCCTGCAGACAGAAAAAACAGATCCAGCCCAGGTAGTCTAGTAAATAACCCACTCAAAAGCAGGACACGATAGGTGTAGAGTATATTGGATATATTGCTAGATATTGCATACTTTCCCATTACATGACAAGGTTCCACTGCAGTTTGCCACCTGGTATAACAATGTATAAAATTCAAAGAGCAATTATTTGGAAAAGTCATATGAATGTTCAAAAAATATATGGAAGATGATTATGTGAGTCCTTTCCTTGCACTTGCACTTTACAGGGCAGGTGTCAAAATTTCAATTTATATATGTAAGTATTATGGAAAGTTTTACATTCTTAATATGGAATATCCATCTCTAGTAAGTGCCAAATATCCCAGCTTTACAGATACTGGAAAAGTAGTTCATGTACCATTCTTTGTCAGCCCCACTCATAGTCTTAATATCCTCCAAGCTGTGTCAACACAAATCACTACAGTAATTGTTATTTTTCAGCACTTTGTGTTGTGGAAACTTAGGGTATTACAAAAAAAGTATAGAGTATCCAAGCTTCTAGAAATCTGCAGGTGAGTGTAAAGAAGGAGGTAAGTAGCGTGCCCATATCCGAAAAATAAATAAATTCACGCATGTAGTTAAATTTAAATTTATTTACAGGATATAAGCTCCTCCAAATTTAAAGGTTCGGTATCAGTTGAGGAAAAGATCAAGCTGAAGCACTAGCCCTTGACAAAAGAATGATAATCCAGATTATCATACACTCACCTCAATCAAGCCAGGCGTTCCCTTTCTCGTCTTGATTGTTCTCACTGAGGTACCATAAAAAGGGGGGATTCCCATTCTCCCTTTTAACCTTGACAGGGGGTACCTTTACCAGGTGGGGGTTCCCTTTCTCACCTGGTTGACCTTGCCTAGGGATCCCCTAGACCAAGGGGGAGACTTTGCAACCTGGGCAGTCCCATCACCATGAGGTAACTCCAACATGGCCACTGCAAGAGCCCTGTTTTAAAGACTAGTCAATGATGACTGTGGTCAATCATAGCCATCTCGGCTTCTCATTGGCTGCTGGCCAACCTCCTGGGTGTAACCGAGTCCCGACCAGCTCAGGTTTCATAGACAAGTCTGGACTAGCCCAGGTAAGCAACAGCTTAGCTGGGGGGAGGAAATACCTGCCACAGTGAGTTATAGTCTGTTAGCAGCATCTAAAGGTCCTGCTTCAGAAAATATTTATGCTGTGGAGCATCTTTCTCTGCCTTGATCTATTTGCACTTTGTCAGATATCAGAGCAGCAATGCTGTAAACCAAAATGTGTGACCTGCTAGTGCCCAGGCAAAAATAGGTTTTGTTTTTTTAGAACAATTTTAAAAAAGATAACAACTTTGTGCTTCTTTTTGTTCCTTTTGTATTCCTGCATCACCAGAAAATAGTTGCACATTACCTTGTCATGGAGAAACAAGCAATATCTGACTGTACTGGAATAGGGTGTTTTCTTTCTGATTTACTATGTAGTTGTTTTGTATCTGCTAAATCCAGGCTCCTCCTGCCAAGCTCTATCTGGGATCATCCAGAATTTTGCAGACTAGTATGGTGGCAAATGTATTTACAGAGAGACGAGAAAGGTTACTTCTCAGTGAATGAAGCTGGGTTTGCACAAAAACACTGGCCTGCACTACTGGAAAGGGCAGTTCAGTTCCAGTGATGCATAGAATCAGAATGATTTGTCAAATCCAAGCCACTTAATAGAAAACTGACTGATACAGCTAATAGAAAATAGGTGAACAAGGAAGGATGTGGCTAAAATCCTGCTCATCTGGACCTAGAGCATCCTTCCTATCTAGGATTGACATTCCTAAATGCTGCTGTGGAGCTGGGGAGCCAGGGCTCAGTTCAACATTGAATCTAGACCAGTACTTTTTTTCACAGCTGAAAAACCAGCATTTTCTCCTCATTTGTCACTACTGACAAGACATTAGTTACAGTCATTGTCTGAGATCGAAGCTATCACCATTCAAGTCTTCCTTCTGTGCAGGACTTTTGGAAGGATAAAAAATGGTCCTTCAGTAAGGCTTTCTATAGCATCACTGAGTGGGAGAAAGGAAGTCTCAGATGCCAGTGAATCCTTAATATGATCCAGGTGAAGCTAAAGATAGCCCGTCCAGGAGGATCACCTCATGATCACCGTTCAGCTCGTGTTTTGTCTGAATGTTGACAACTGCTATTCCCTCTTCCATTCTCTCCATCCTCCCACATAACATACAAAACAAGCTAAGGCATGGTGGCTGAAATCCTACTCCCAAGGGTCTCTTCTGAAATCATTAAAATCTTAGTGGTGTTGGATAAAAGACATGGAATGACCACATTTTTCCTAAAGGCTATTCTGTAGGGTGTGGGATGGAAGCAGATTGAGCAGAGGAGTGTTTAATTTGTGCCTTCTCTCAGGGCACAGGGATGATTTAACCATGGAGTTGCTCAGTGTTGCCAAAACTGAGACATCTGGGAGCTGAAGATGAAAGCTCAGGCACCTGGAGAATGTTAATATGGACTTGAGGATGATGGACTTCAGTTACACAAAGATCTGCTGAAAAAGAAAAAGATGCTGTAGCATTTAGACCTACTGAGATGTAATTCAGGATGAACACAGCTGGCTTGTTATTATTTTGAGGTTTTCCTCTGATGTTCTGGACAAGCTAGGGCATCCATTGATTGGTCTCTCTCCCAGTTGTACACTGGCATGGTAATAGTTAACACACACAGAAGTACCCTAACAGAGATATTGATGGTTGAAGACTTATGGTGGACAGGACATAAGGAAGGAATTGTTTTATACGGCCACAACAGCTTTATTATCATCATCTCTTTTAATAACCAAATTGTGAGAATACCTCAGAGAAAAACTCATTGCGATGTATGGACATTTAGCAGTACCAGGTTATAGAAAATCTTTGTTAACCTTCCCTGTGATACAAGCATCAGTAAAGCAATGTGCCTTTGCTATGTGCATTGTCATAAGGAATGCCCCATACTTTCACATTCGTGTGAAACGAGCTTCCAGTCCACAGTCTCCAAGAGACTGATGTTGCAGAAGGCACTCATCCATGGGTGCATATTTTCCTCCACCAAGGTCTTTAACCTTGTACTGTGGATATGTTAGAAAATACATATTATTTCCAGGGCTATATTTTCACAGTTACAAAAACTCTAATGTGGTCTGGCCAGAAATGAAAAAAAGCAAACCAGCTGTGCACAGATATGTACATCCGTGTTCTTCCCACTCTGTCTCATATCCGTCTTTCTGCTGCTCCCCCTGTTGTACAGCAGAGAGCAGCAATCTGGTATGTCCTGTGTTTATTCATTGCGTTCACAAGCCTCCATGCTGGACCATCCCAAATGTGAAAAATTGTATCTCTCTGTAGTCCCTTTGTCATTATGATAAACATCTTTGTTGTGTTGTTTCCTCTGGTAGCTTTTATCTAGGCATTACTTGGATTCATGGATTCCTAATATTTGCTACTGATAGCTGGCTCCTGATAAATAATAACATGCAAATTATATAATGGGCCAAAGAATTCTACAAATTATTGAACTTTTTCCCTGAAATTCAGAACTAATATACAATACTAAAAATCTCATTGAAAAACTTGATTGGTTTCCTTTTTTTTTCCTTCTCTAGAATGTACTATGCTGCAGCAAAGGAATGTTCTGAACACAGCCTCCTTTTTATCTTTTTCCTTCTTCAGCCTACTGCATGTTTTAGTTCTGCAGTGCTTCCTAGTTTTGTTTGGGGTTTGGGGTGTTTTTTTGTTTGGTTGGTTGTGGTGGTTTTTAATTGCTGCCATGAATTTTACTAAGATGGTAACATTTTATGCACTTCCTCACACTGGAAATGCTTTATACTCTGCTTTCGAGGTCCAAAAGACTAGTTCTGCAGTCACAAGAGCATGTTTGCATAGCTGGAAGGGTAAGAGAAGGCAGTGATGGATGGTGAGTTGACCGTAGAAGGTACTCCAGAAGAGAAATGGGAAAACACAGGGTGGAGAGAGTGCTGCAGTCCTAAAAAAATAAGCACCTGGTTCTAGGCTTTACATATTGCATAGAAAGGTGAAGATTTTCCTCTGATTTCTGTTTCTAAAGAGCACCTATCTGGTAGGCAAAAGAGGATAATCTCTGTCTTTAAAAGACCTCAACCTGTAGTACTTGGATACATGTTCGTGCTGGGAAAACTCACTATAATGGGTTTAGGCTATGGCCTAGAGTGAAGAAATGGTTAATTTGAACACCGGTATCTTGCACTTGTAAGGAGAATCCCTCACACAAGGAAAACTGTTAAATATGTGACAACCCTCATATATTATGCAAAACAAGATAGGTAGGACTTTCGCATCCAGTCATTCTTCACAAAAGTTCACACTACTGAAGAGAAAACACCTCATTTCTATCCTGAACAAAACAGGAAGGACTTTCTACAGTGAAACTAAGTAATACTGGAGCTGCTGAATGGAGTTCTTTCATACATACTTTCTTGATGCCATTTTCCTCTAGCAATTGAAGCTCAAGCAGTGCAGTGCTGAGTCTGATTCTAGCATTGTTCACAGTCCCAGTGAGGATAGCATTGCTTTATTTCATTTTAGATTCCTGGGCCGTGGGGTTCTCCAACAAGAAGCAAGGGGCATTTTGGCAAGAATGCATCCTGGCAACAGCACTGAAATAGTCACTAGCGCATTATGGTAATTACCATGATACAAGATTAAGACAAAGTCTGACTTCACAAACTATATGACTGTGGCTTTCAAACAGCCTACCTAGATTATCCCCGTCTGTTCCTGCTATCTTCATTACTTAGCACTGTGCATTAAGTATTACGTAATGTCTGTGACTTGTAAATATTGGATTATAAATTCAAATACCTGTAAAATTCACAGTTAAATGTTAGTTGTAGATAGGTTGAAACACAGATGTTTCTTGCTGGAATTAGCCCAGAAATCCAGGTCTAGCACCATGACTACTGTCGATGTAGTTTACCTGAACTTCAGTAA